>NC_041390.1:631505926-631510263 GCF_002162155.2 Triticum dicoccoides | reverse complement strand
GATGTACTTATTTTATATAATTCAATTCGATGTGAAGTTTGGCACCAAAGTAGCTAGATATAAAGTAAGGCAACAAAGGAAGACTAAAGTAGGAAAAGGAAAGGGAGGTAACCCGAGTACATCACAATGCTAAATGTAGCCTTAGTTACATGGATGCGACGTTAAACCACATATTAAAGAGTAATGAGTGTATATAGCAACAAATGAACCAACCAAGGCAACCTTACCATAGATTGATTGAGATCTATGACAACACACATCCAAAGTTGAACACAATGCATGCACACTACGTGTGTTACTCTTTGCAAAGAAGATGTTCTCATCAGCGAAGAGGAGATGTGAGATAGGAGGACCAAGTCGGCCTTTCAAACGAGAAAAAAATCTTCTCTTTCTTAGTTTTGATTCTGAAATAGAGGAGAGAGGAAGCTGCCATTACAGTCGATGAAGAGCTTTGAGAAGGTGCCAAGCAAAATGATGGAGATCCGTAACTGCATTGCATGATAGGATAACATGATGCATGCATCAAGCGAGATGCGTGCTTGGTAATAGGAGTCCGCTGGTAGCACCGCCATCGGCTGGGTCATTGGGACACATATGGTGGTGCATCTGGGGCCGTGCACACAAACACCATGCCGACACACCAACAACCAAGTAATTGGGGAGAAGAGTAAGCTCTTCCAAGCATAGGCAACTTCATGAAGCAACTGCTCCCTAGCAAGGTTTAGCTGTCGCAAGATTCATGGTCGCACTAGCAGGAGGTTTTCTATTCCACGAACGACTCAAGAAACGGTAGATGAAGACATATCTGAGTTACCGTTCCATATTTTTCTGTCTAATCATCTTATTTGTCAACTGAAATTCAACCAATTTCTCGTCTCAATAAAGTTTATCTCAATTAACAGTTAATCTACATGGATGGATGGAACTACCTTTTAAAAATAATAAGGGGGTGTACCGAAGCAAAAGCCAAATAATAATCATATACGACCCAGATGGTTGACATGTTCCAACCACAGACAGGTAGTTCATGACAGCAGTGAGATGAGTGGGTTTTTTTACGGGGAAAATACTTGTATTACTGAAACAGCACGATTACAGTAAAATATACAAAGTTTTATGACCTCATCAGGTCCTGAACCTAACCAAAAAGATGTGCGGCTCTGAGCCCTACCATAACTTGCCATAGAGTGGCTTATTTTGTTTTGAGTGCGACGTATATGAGTAATACTAGTATTCCCTTCAGGCAGTTTTCTTTGAATCCCCTAGATCAAGAAAGGGTTTCTTAACCTATCAATTTCCTTGTTCTCAACAAGTTGACGGCCTCAAGACAGTCTGATTGTCCAATTATCGGAAGATTACTCAACTACAGAGCATTATCACACATGATCAGCGACATGCAGTAAATATGATCGCACCACTTAAGTCTCTGAGCAACATACCAGTTGCCGCCGAACCATCAGAGGGCGGATATGATCCATCTGTATCAACGAAAAAATAGCTCGCTATATCTCCGTTATAGCGTCGTTATGTGTATTTGAAGAAACAATACGTTTAGAAAAATCGGCCGCTACGGCGCTAATCACATTATTCCATTCTCTACTAGTGTGAATTGTAATGTCCATTATCTGTTCTGGATGGTTCCAATAGTGCAATGGTTCATCATTATTGGTCTAGATTCATCAAAGGTGCGATCTTTCTAGCTCTCTCATGTAAGATTGTAATCTGGTGCTATCAGTAACTGTGAAATTGACCTCTTAAGTTGAACAATTTTTGTTGTAAATTACTCTACTTCATATTGGTGTGTGATGATCAGAGGAGGAATTGTGATGTACATATGACATATTTCCTTTAGCTTTTCGTGGTGTATTTTTTTTCTTTTTTGATGGGGGGGGGGGGCAGCGGGCCTACTAAGTGACAAGAGATATCCATTGAGGAAATAAGTGAGAGAGCTGTAGAGATAGGCAAGATAGCACACTAGGGGTAGGGACATGCGGATGCGGTCGGGCCGTCAAAGGATTCTACGTTTTTCCCACAAGCATGATCACTACCAATTCTTTAAAACGAACTGACATTGATACTTGAGTATGACGTCAATTCTTTCTGAAAACGCACATTCATACTTGAGTATGACATGGCGTTAATATTATGAGGCATACAAGATAAAGGAAGCCACACATAAAAAATAAAACACATAATTCATTATTCCGTTGTCAAATAGTACACTCATTGAAATATTTGTAGATTCATCACCCTCATACATATATGAGCAAACAATATAATTCACGCATGCCTAGACAGACTACATATAGCATTACTAATGTTTGGCTATCGATATCACACTCGCTCACTTTATTCAATCGATTCTAGCCTATAATAAAGGCACAAAAGATAAAGCCGGCCATGTAAGGCAGGCTAACTAGCCAATGTATGGTGCAGGAGGAGCAACCACCCATGTATCAGGCACTGGGCCAACGACGTTGTAAATGATAACGCGTACTTGGTCTTGTGGCGGTGGGGATGGAGCCTCGCCTGGAGGGAGTACTCGGGCAATTCTGATATCAGGCCTCTCCTGAGAGATGATCTGAACTGCAGCATTGAGTTCAGTACCAATCAGACCTGGCCACGATTCAGGTACCGTACCAGGCATGTCTACCCTTATCACGCACTAACCCAAGCCTTCCTCCCTTTTGAAACTGTTAATTAACAACAAGCATCAATAATTGAGAAATACATAGAGAATCAAGAGAAACATGCATGGTGTTTCGTCTTTATAATAATAATAATATGCCTTAATAATCTCTGGTATTAACTGATAAAGGGATGGGAAATATGCTCTAAGCCTAGCAAGATCTCATAATCGAAAGCATTATCTCCTAGACAAACAAGTAATCAGTGTACTGAAATATTTAATGGAAAATGTATGCAACAATAAAAAAAATTCATGCCAACCTTTAGGGAAGAAGAGGCTGCTATACCTAACAGAACCTTAGCTTTTCTCGTGGTGATGATCTTGTGTTCAAGGTATGTGTGCGTATAAATACAAATGTATGAGTGCACTCCCATTTGAGTAGCTTACGCCATGTCGATTATAACAATGCATGCATTTTGTTCACAGTTAATTGATAAGAAGCATCAGCATATACCCTCCCTGTCCAAATTAAGGATGTCGATGATAACAATGCATTCATTTGTCTTCATTAATTAAGAAACAACAGCATATCCACTGTTGTCGAGATTAACGATGTTGATGGCAAAGATCCATGCATTTTACATGATTGATTAAGAAACATCAGCATATCCCACTTCCGTTGGGAGTAACGATGTCGATGACATAATAATGCATGCATAAGCATGTAAGTTGAAATACCATGCATGTACCTTTTTTATATTAGATATACGTATGCAGAGCATCACCACATAGAAACATGTGTGTTTAAATAAGTGCATCTTATTGCAACATACTTTTGCTCAATTTATTATTTCAACACAGATTATTGTCCCATTTATTCATAAATTTCATCACTACAAGTTCTTTTGGATCCGCGAGTTATATAGAGGTATCACTGTCGATTCGTAGGAAATAATGCATCGTTGTGCGTTTTTAGAAAGAATTGAAGTCATACTCAAGTAACAATGTCAGTTCTTTTTATAGAATTGCTCAGTGATCAGGCTTGTGGAAAATACGTAGAATCCTTTGACATCCCGACTGCAGCGGCATGTCCCAACCCCTAGTGTACTATCTTGCTCGTCTCTACATCTCTCTCACTTATGTCCTCAATGGATATCTCTCGTCGCCTAGTAAGCCCGCTGCCCATCCCCATAAAAAATCGTCGCTTTGAAACATGCATTTACAATTTATTAATTAAATATGTGATCAAAATTTGGCATAAAATAGTAAGGAACCAATAAACCAGGACGAGAAGGTGGTAGCTACCTAGGGTTCTCAGTGCAATTATGACTTAAGTGGGCGAGGTCGGTCGGATAGAACATGGAATGCAATTATTAATTTCTTAAGAGGTGCACCAGATGGACTATTATATATGAGCCTCGAGCTTCCCTGGACCATGCCATGTTGCATGGAAACAGTAGACATGTCATTTTGAGCTCACCCGGCTACTAGCTCTGCTTGATTTTGTCGATTACGAATGTTTCTTCATTCCATTTTTTCTTTCAAAAACACAGACGCAGACGCAGACGTACACATGCATGCAAAAGGAAACGCTCATCCACCACTCGGCGTGTTGCACGAGCAAGACGCGAAGATTGAGTCGGACTAATTATGATCGATCAATCCACAAGGCAGTGGTGATGCTGTGGTTAATTAACCAATTAAGGGA
>NC_041390.1:631482671-631505654 GCF_002162155.2 Triticum dicoccoides | reverse complement strand
TTTCAGCTGCACGGTTTTAACCAACTAGTCAAAAGGTACTTATTTGACTTACAAGATTGGAAGATGGTCCAAAAATATATTCCCTTCAGGAAGTTTTCTTTGGATCCCCTAGATCAAGAAAGGGTTTCTTAACCTATCAATTTCCTTGTTCTCAACAAGTTGACGGCCTCAAGACAATCCGATTGTCCAATTATCGGAAGATTACTCAACTACAGAGCCAAAGATACACCTTCAAAGATTGCTGATAGTTCTGACTCAAGAGCATTATCACACATGATCAGCGACATGCAGTAAATATGATCGCACCACTTGAGTCTCTGAGCAACATACCAGTTGCCGCCGAACCATCAGAGGGCAGATACGATCCATATGTTTCAACGAAAAAATAGCTCGCTATATCGCCGTTATAGCACCGTTATGTGTATTTGAAGAAACGCTACGTTTAGCAAATTCGGCCGCTACGGCACTAATCACGTTATTCCATTCTCTACTAGTGTGAATTGTAATGTCCATTATCTGTTCTGGATGGTTCCAATAATGCAATGGTTCATCATTATTGGTCCAGATTCAGCAAAGGTGCGATCTTTCTAGCTCTGTCATGTAAGATTGTAATCTGGTGCTACCAGTAACTGTGAAATTGACCTCTTAAGTTGAACAATTTTTTTGTAAATGATCACAGGAAGAATTGTGATGTACATATGACATATTTCCTTTAGCTTTTCGTGGTGTATTTTTTTCTTTTTTGATGGGGAGGGTGTCACTTTGCGGCCTCACGCACGGTATTCCCACGGGTGTCGCCTTACCATGGCCCGGGACCGTTTGCGCCTTTTGGCTCACGTATATGATAGTGTCTCTAGCATCTATATGACAGAGAACCCGGGCCGACATGACTAGTCGTGAACCCAAAGTGGCACTAACTTATGGGGACAGGCATACATGAATCAACATCGAGCATGTCGGTCAGCAGCGTATGAATCCGGGCTGTAGCACTGGGCTAACAGGACTCTGGTGAACCGAGCTGTAGCGGGCTAGGCAGGACTCCGGATGTCACCGCGTGACATTTCCCCGAAGGGACAGACACAGGAACGAAGTTAATCACATGCCGGCCAGTCAAGTGTTCCGGAGCAGTAGTGCTGGGCTAGCAGGACTCTGGTGAACTGGGCTGTAGCGGACTACTATGGCTCATGGAAGCACAACACTACATTTCCCCATAAGAGAGGCTACCAAGGATAAACAACTAGGTTGTCGGATCCCACACATACCAAGCATTTCAATCATACACACAATATGCTCAATATGTGCAATACAACATGGCATCACAACAAGACTCTACGGCTCAGAGTATTTATTCATTAGGCTCCGAGGAGCGAGATATTACAAACATGGGTCTCATGACCCAACATATAGAGCATACAAGCAACAAGCACATGCGGAAGCTTAACTTGTCCAAGTACAAACAACTACAAATGAAAAAGGCTAAGAAGCCTGACTATCTACCAGATCCTGCCGAGGGCACAAGATCGTAGCTGAGGTATCAAGCTAAACGTCGAAGTCCACACGGAACTACTAGCGAGAATGGCGTCTCTCTGCAAAACATAAAATAGGCACACATGAGTACAAATGTACCTAGCAAGACTTACATCAGAACTATCTACATATGCATCGGTATCAACAAAGGGGTGGTGGAGTTTAACTACAGCATGCCAACTTTTGACTCAGTGGCTAACCTGAACTACGACTGCAAGTAACTCTTTTGAGGTGGTGCACACGAGTCCACATATTCACCATATCAATACACCACTATGGATCCGCTTCCGTCTCCCTACGAGAAGGCCATCCATAGCACTCACGCTTATCTTGCGAGTTTTAGAGTATCCACTTTCACTTGTCTATGAACTATGCAAGGGGTCCAAGTTTCCATCTCCGAGGAATCTGGCTATTCGAATAGATAATCATAACCCTGCAGGGGTGTACTTCTTCACACACGCTCTCGCCACTTATCGCCCTATACACGTCATGTACCTCGGCAACCTTCAAGCGGAAGCCGGGCGAGGGAGTCGGCCATGACCTGACTAACCAACAAGTCTCTAATCCAGGTTTATCTCCTATTCAGGTTCCATCCGCAAGGAGATCCGGCCGGGGTGTTGCTCACGGCCCCAAACGATGTGTGCAGGGTTCCCAAGCCCACCATCCGGGTGCCACTTGGTACACCGTGCCACTGTGCCTAGTCTGTCCCAATCCCACCTGTACCGGGTGCCACTTGGTAGACTACTAACACTATCTACAAACACCAGAAACTAGTTGCAACTCTTGGACAGAGATCGAGTTGATTAATAAGCCGAGATGGGCTGAGTTGCCGGAACCCAATATGTGGTAGTAACTGTTCATGGATCACAAACACAGAACTCAGTTCCTGAGGACGGCTGCAATGAGACAACCCACCATGTACTCCTACATGGCCTCTCACCGCTACCTTTACCTAATCGTGTTCACACACTTAGATCACACACAGTAGGGCATGTTCAACACCATTCCAATTCATCCCCGATGAATCATACCTGACTCAACTCTAAGCAGTAGCAGGCATGAAAAACAAGCATGAATGAGTAGGCACATCAGGTCTCAAGAAACTCCTACTCATGCTATTGGGTTTCATCTATTTACTGTGGCAATGACAGGTCATGCAGAGGAAAGGGGTTCAGCTACCGCAGCATGTAACAGTTGAAACGTTGTTGTCCTAATGCAGTAAAAGAGAGCAGGAGCGAGAGAGTGGGATTATATCGGAATGAACAAGGGGGTTTTGCTTGCGTGGCACTTCTGAAGATATCATTGGATCTTCATCAGTGTCAACGATCACAGCGTCGGTACAACGTCTATCGAGAGGGAACAAACACCGACAACTGAGAAAGAACTCAATCAACACATGACGATATGCAACAATATGATGCATCCTATGACATGGCAATATGAACGTGTTTTGCACTAATGCATCTAGCAACAATTTAAATGAAGTCCATATGGACCAAGGGTTCATATGCAAACTCCATATTTAGCATTTAAAATGCCATTATCATGTTTACACTTATACAATGGGTATAAGTTGGTTGAACATGCATGAAAGTATTATATATGGATAGATTGGATTTTTCTGATAATTTTTCATATATAAATTATTTCATTTGGAGTTACGGTTGAATTTCTATGATTTTTGGAAGTTTTGGACATTTTCTGAATTAAATAATCATTTCTGATTTATTTAAAATCCAAAAAGCATTACTGCGTCAGCCTGACGTCAAAATAATGTCATCAAGTCAACAGCGTTAGCCCAGGTCAAACCTGACGCTGGGACCCACTGGTCAGTGTCTCAGGCTGGTTTGGGTCTTTGACAGGTGGGACCGGTCAATGTTGACTTGACCAAGTCAAAGCTGACACGTGGGGTCCACACCGATTAGCACTAATCTAAAAAAAATTAAACTAATTAATTTTTGGCGTCGGGGCCCACACGGCAGTGGCACTATGGTGTTAGTTAAGGCGTCATTAGAGGCTAATGACATCGCCACGTCGGCTTCGCCGGAGTTAGGCCGCCGGCGATGGCCATGCGCGGTGGAGGTGCTCGGAGTCAGGCTGTGGTCCTTCATTCGAAGCTTGGCTGGGCTCTCTGGAAATCTGGCGCGACGGTGCGTCGAGTGGTGGTCGTTGTCGGGCCTGGGACGGCCGGAAACGACGCCGGCGATGAGCCTTGCGGCTGCCGGAGTTCGGGCGAGGCCGAACTCGTCATTGCGTTGGCTCTAGAAGAACGGGGCCAGCTCCTACGTGATCTACACGATGCGGTGAGTGTGTTGGACGCGTCAGGCGAAGCATTTGGTCGCCGGAGTCGTGTCGGCGGCGAGCGCAGGCGGCGGCGGGTTCGGGCATAGGCGGTCCGGTGGCTACGGAGACCTACGGGGAAGAAGAGAGGGATGGGCAGGGTCGGAGGCTCATGGCGAGTCGGACGGGGAGGTCAGCGAGCTCGGAGACGGTCCGGAGCAGTCGGGGCGGCAAGGAGGATCTCCGGCAACCGGCGAGAAAGAAGATGACGTTGGCGGCATCACAGGGCTTCCGGCGCCCTCCGCCTTGGTGAGGAGGAAGAGGGGAACGAGGCGGGGCTTCTTGGCGCGTCGGCGAGGCGTGGGGTGGCCGGTGGCCGTGGTAGAGCACGGCGGCGCCCTCTGGTGCGCTCGGGAAGAGAGGGAGAGGGAGCCAGAGGAGGGGAAAGAGGTCCAGGGAGAGAGGGGATAGGACGAGGGGGTCGGGGGGTGTGCGTGGCGGCGACCAGGCAGTCGAGGGGGGGGCACGCAGGCAGGTAGGAGCCAGCGCGGCTCGGGCACGCAGCTGCTTCTCCTCCCGGCAAGAGGAAGAAGACAGCGCTGCCCCTGGTGGGCCGGGCTGGCTTTGCCCGGCTGGGCTGCTATAGTGGTGGGCCGGTTGGCCCACCAGGTAGGTTCTCCCTCTTTCTCTTTTAATTTTGTTTTCTATTATTCTGTAGTCTTTAGGGCTTTATTAATAATACTTAGACACTTCCAAAAATCACCAAACTGCTCATGCTCACTGTATGGAATAAACCCAACATGAAACATTTCAGTTTGGGATTATTTGGATATTATTTCTTATATAACAGAAATAATTCCAACCCAATTATATTATTGATTTGAATCAAAGGCCCAAATAAATTATTTCTATGACTCCCAAAATATTGGTTTGAATTTCACCTCATGCCAATATTTTCACAGAATAACAGGAACATTTTCTTGCACTCATTTGATGAGATTTAAATGTTGGTTATTTTTAGAGGTTTTCTGAGGCTTGGAAAATTCCTCAATTCAAATTTCAATTGAATTTAAACATGATGCAGCAAACCAAACTAGTCCAAGGCCAGGGTAAAGCTAGGGCTATGACAACTCACCCCCACTAAACAAGAATCTCGTCCCGAGATTCAAGACGTGAGGTAAGAAGACAGAGGAGGCACAAGACCAACACAATCTTCACGATCCAAGTTGCACCTCATAAGGTTGTTGATTCGTAGCATACGTTGATCTTGACATCCTCGCTTTTGAGATATTCATCTACGAGATGATGACGGAAAGAAACTCTACTAGGATTGATCTTCTCGAGGATCGAGTTATACAATATCAGCTCGCGAAATGAGATGTTGAAACATCTCGAGTTGAGACACAAAACACATCGAGACGGATGGAAGAACAATGACAGGGTTTAATTTGGTGGGCAACAATTCCACGCTTAGAAAGATGGTGGATGGTGTCAAGGTGGGGAGGAAACAATTGTCATGATCCCGTAACGGGGCACCTTGGAAAAGGTGACTCGTTGGACTGTTCCCTTAAGTGGCAAAAAGAATTACTTTTGATCCATAGATCATTGAAACTCTTCATACCAGCTTAAGGCAAATTACAACTGATTGTTTGAAAGAGCTCGAAGAAATTGCATACTCAGACTAGGATGGATGATGTGGACTACCTTGTTGAAGACAACGCAATGGATGACTTTGCTTATCATCAGAAATGGATGGCATCCATGGTAGGACCACTTTCGAAGATGATCCTGAACATCAATTACCGACAAGGGCAGCCCATGGATAATTGACACAACGGGTTGCAAGCTGGGAACAAAATGCAAATGTTGGGAATGTTCCAACCATCATATCTGCCTGAGATTCAGATCTGGTTAGAAATAGGATGCTTCAGACTCAACATGTCTGAAAAGAAGAGTTGCAACACAAATCGACGAGATGACGTTGTGAGATTCTCGGGAAATGAACTATGATAGCAAGCTCCAAAACATGAGTTGTTTCTGCTACATACATGTGAGCATGTTGTCCAAGACAAGCATGACCACATAGTAGTCTTATAATAAAACACTATCGAGTTCAGGTGGAAACCATCATCGAGGATATCAAAGTCTTGTGCATTACCATGGATTAGAAGTTAACTTCTTTTCATAGAACAAATCAATCAGTGGCTTGTTGTGATACGGAATTCATATGGAACGAAGATGATCAGTGTAACAGACCACAGAATACTTCACACGTGCATGACCGACTCGGGATGATTCCAGAGGAAGCAAAAACAAGCTTTCTCGAATTCACGGCAACAACTTGCATCGATTGCACGTGAACTTAGAGGAAGTTGCTACTTTCATCCAAACATATGCTTCATGAACGGAACATGAGGGCATTGTTTACAAAGTTTCCAACACTAGCTTAATGTTTAACACGAATCATGGAGGAGACAAGATGCTGCTGATGGACTCAATAGCAACTCATCAGAATTTCCATATCACTGGACTTCCACCATCATGTGAACATGGTGATAGCATTCGTCAGACCAAAAGATGTAACGGTGTATGCTCGAGGAGTCAACCACGAGTAGGACAACATTACGAACATCGTTGGTTCTGATTTGACTTGACAATAGCCCATACTCAAGTCAAAGTTTGCCAAGACAATAGATTCAACAACTGATCACGAGGACCAATTGGTGAAGATATCATCTTTCTTCAACACACACACAAACACAAAGATATCCCTTCAGAAAGAACCAAATTTGGCAAAGCTTTTTATCTTCCAACTCTCCAAGTTGTGGTTTAGCTTAACCAACTAGCTCAGGGGTAACCAACACGGATTCTTGGAGAAGGGGTGGTTTATAAGAAACCAACTTGATCACGAACTCAACATAGCGGTCAGGTGACAACCTGGTGATACTTCCGAGAAGATATTCAGAAAATCACGAACCACCGATATGTTACTAAGCTCGAGAACAATCTTGCTTTGCGAGGCAAGATGATGTGACCAATAGAGCAAGGGTTTGACACAATCCTCACTCATTGATCGAATAGTGCTCCGGAAATAAGGACTAGGTAGCATGATCAATCTTAGAATGATGATTCAATAACCAACATGCTAAGAATGAGTTTATTGTCCATTAACTACCAAGCAACGGGGTTGCTAGGAGTATTGATGTCACACATCACGATTCACTTGTCGGCGTTCCAGTTACAATAACATGAGGACCAAGGAATGAATAATGATGGCAAGAAGTATCACTGTATCAAGAGTTCATAGGATGGTGTGCAATTCCCATGACATTCTTGACATAAGACGGTAATACTACAGGGTAGAACAGAATCAAAAGCTGGATTAGCATTTTGATCTGCGGAATACAACTACTTTGACCCAATCCTAGATATGGATGAGGTACTGGAGTTTGTTTCTCCTAGTCATTCTGGAATAGAATGGCTTGACGGACCACAAAAATAATAGGCATAGATAACATGAATGCACAGCTATTCTTGACTATCAAATGATAGACGTGGGTCAGAATACAACTAAAGTGAACAACTCAAAGAACCGGGCTGTTGGTCAGCAGCGTGTGAATATGGGCTGTAGCACTGGGCTAACAGGACTCTGATGAACCGGGCTGTAGCGGGCTAGGCAGGACTCCGGATGTCACCGCGTGACATTTCCCCGAAGGGACAGACACAGGAACGAAGTGAATCACATGTCGGCCATTCAAGTTTTCCGGAGCAGTAGTGCTAGGCTAGCAGGACTCCGGTGAACCGGGCTGTAGCAGACTACTATGGCTCATGGAAGCACAAGACTACATTTCACCATAAGAGAGGCTACCAAGGATAAACAACTAGGTTGTGGGATCCCACACATACCAAGCATTTCAATCATACACACAATATGCTCAATATTTGCAATACAACCACTACTAGGAAAAGGCCTACTAATGGCGCACCTAATTTGGCCATTAATGGCGCATTAGTGGTGCGCCATTAGTGCCACGCCATTAGTATATTTTACTAATGGCGCACCACAGGTGCGCCATTAGTATCTGGTATACTAATGGCACACCTCAGATGCGCCATTAGTATATACAATAGTGCGCCATTAGTATGCCTCCCAGGGGGCCATGTATACCCAGGTGCTTTGGCATACTAATGGCGCACAACAACAATATGCGCCATTAGTAACTTCAGCATACTAATGGCGCACTGTTTAATGATGCGCCATTAGTATCCTTTGGCATACTAATGGCGCACTGTGATGTGATGCGCCATTAGTATGAATATTAGGTTTTTTTATTTTTAAATTTTCTGTTTTTTGCACAGGTTACAAAATGTATAATTGGACAAAATATAGACAACACACATCAACAACAGATTCATCGAATACAATAGAAGATTAGTCTCTGAATACAATTCATCATATTAGTCTCCGAATACAATTCATCATATTAGTCTCCGAATTGAAAAGACCGAAGAAAGATAGAACATTATATTACAAGTCTCGAGACCGCGAGTAGCGAGTTTGTCTTCACATTACAAGTCAATATCGATCATCTAAACTACCATCACATAGAAGAGAGCTGCAGTCATCATGATGAGCATCATCACGATGAAACTCGTCTTCATCCGGTTCCTCCAGCGCTCCCTCCCCTCTCCCGCTTGATAGCGGGCGTATCTAGATTTGGCCTCGGCCCTAGTGGTGTACCCTTTGTAACTGTTACCGCTGAATCGGTGAACCTGTCTCCGACACTCCTCCCAGTCGTCGTAGACTCCGGGAACCTTACCCTTGTACACGAGATACGACGGCATCGCTATGCAGTAGCCAAACGAAACGTTAGTACCAATTCACAGACAATACATAAGCAATATATAAGTATGCAACAGAACGATCGGAAGAGGAAAGCAAGACATTAATAGCATCGATTACATCTAAGTTGAACGACTCTCGAAACCAAAGAGACATACTACAAGTTCATTAAAGTTTAATTACAACATGAGCCAATCGATGTTTCAGAACTAGACACAGCATCACTGCTTTCGACTCGACTCAAGGGACCGGAGCATGGATGAAGCTGCCGTCTATCGTGGGAGTCATGAAATAACGGTCGTTGTCAGCCTGCATTTGTAGCATTGTGTCGATGTCACTGTTGGACGGTTGATTTCTGAGGTAGAACTGCCCTGAGGTACGAAGGACATCTTGATGGATGATTTCCGCAAACTCCAACTGGATGCGAAAGAATTCTTGTCTGATGTCCGCGCCCTGGATTGCCGACACGCTCACGGCCCAATCTTTGAGTTTACTCGGTAGCAGAAGTTGATGATGGTCCCGTACGATCGCCCGCATGTGATGGATGGCGTAGTAGGCACCCTTCTGACCGCCAGGCGGCTGCTTGACACAGCAGAACGTCGTATTGTGGGAGAACACGTGCTTGTCGTACTTACGAATAGGCCTGGTGAAGGTGCCTCCAGATTTGACGTAGCCGGGGAGAACATCATCAAGAACCTTCTTGACATTTGTGTAGTCTTCGTTCGACTGACGATCTGGGTCGAAATACGTGGCCATGGAATATTTGGGGCTTAGGAGGATGAGCGTGCAATGTGTGTCACTGCAGAAAACACGGAATGTTAAAAGAAAAACGATCGAAATCTAAGAATTCATATGTTACGGGGCGGTTGAGGGGAGGACTTACTCGGGAAAGTAAGGCACGAGGAAGTTATCCTTATCTTGGTTTGCCAGAATGACGCCTTCGAGGTAAGAAGTCGCGACTTGCCGGTCCCCAGCGGTGCCCAAGATCTTGGCACGCATGTAGAGGGGTCGACTATCACGATGTCCGGGGTCTTGTCGTGAATGATCCGCATCTCCATACTCAGCGAAAATAGCCGAACGAAGGTGTAGTGCAGCGGATGAAGGTTCAACATAGCGTGGATGTCATCAAATCGTAGGATGATCGTACCCCTGATGGAGTTATCCACAAAGCCCTTGCCCTCTGGCACCTTGGCCGCGAAAACCGGGTATGCCACATCCTTCTCTCCGAGACGCCGCTTCTTCAAAGAAAGAACACTGTCATGCAGACTCCGCATAGCATCGGTTGCAGCATCGAGCATATTTCTCGGTAGCATCGGCCTACCCGCCACATGCACCCTCCTCGAGATATCCTCAGGTGAAGGTGGCCCGTCCTGAGCACGGATCATACTCGATGCCGGCTGGCCCGCACCCTTGTTAGTCTTTCTTTTGCGTGCCTTCTTCTTCTCCTGTAATGGGACCGAGTTCTGCTCACAGACCGCCTTCTTGAGTGTGTTGGGGCTGATAATATTTCGCACCTCGCCTATCTGAGGCTCGGTGAAGTCAGCAGCTGGAGGCGTCTCCTGAGAGCTGAACGGCAGACGACGCCTGTTGCAACTTGGCTTCTCCGCGGTACCAGCTAGATCGCGCACGTCTTTTGTTGGGTTAGGTTCTTGAGAAGGAGGCCCCATGAAGTCGCCACCGTACCCATGATCGGCAAAGTACTGATCGACGTTGGCAAATGTATCGTCGTCGTCGTCATTCTGATCCTGTGCCATATGCATGTTTGGATCCAGTGGCATAGGGATGTCCGGCACCGTTGCGGCGGTCTTGCCATGGGGCCGACTTGGCGCCGGCACGACTGGCGGTGTTGTCTTTGGGGTGGTGTCCCCCGCCCCCAAACGAATCTGGCTCTTTGGCCAAAGCAGGGGCCAGCTCAGGCAGGCGCTGAGGGTCATCACGTCATCATCGTCGGCCCCGACGGGTCGAATCGGAGGTAACAACTCGTCGCAGCCTGGCAGCACCCGAACCAGTTGAACCCTAAACAAGTTGGGTGGCATCTGGGTACCGTGGAACAAGGGGTTTCCCGGTTGAACGATTTTTCCCTTGGCGACATCGACCAACTCGTTGTTCACGAAGTGCAGGAGAGTGCACGAAACATCGGCGGCGCCCTGCGAAAACATGTAGGGCGTCAGGGATGCCCACTCAAAGGCAAGGAGATGAAGTCCTCGGCCGAGAGAGGCTTAATTAGTTACCGTGATGATGGCGTCGAGCTCGGCTAATGTCGAGGCACCTCCAACGGCGGGCGTGCAGTTGACGGAGGGGCCGCTTGCTGCAGAGGTGCCGGCCGGCGTACACCCGGGTGCATTAAGCTCCCGTGCCGGCGTCGGAGACACCAATGCCGCCTCCGCCGGAGACACCAATGGCCCCGCCATCGCGTTCTGCGAGTTGCTGGCCGTGAAGCTAGGAATCGGGGGCGGCCCCTGTTGGCCGCCCGCAATCCACGCACTAATCCCCTGGATCAAGGTAGGCACAATGGCGGTGATCGTCGCTCCGAGTTGTTGTTGCACTTGCTCTTGGACAATCTCCAAAATCCGCGCCACCTGTGCCCTGAGTTCTTGAACCTCGCGCGCCTGGCTCTCCGAGCTGGTCTTTTTCTCCTTTCGCCCTCCAGTGTTATAGTATGACGACCATTTTGTCGACATGCCTTTGCCGGCCACACGACCAGCTGACGTCGGCTTACTGAGCTTATCCTTGTTCTTCATTACATTCAACGCCCTATTTAGAGTGGTGTCCCAAGGGTTGCTCTTAGTTGACCCCGCGCTACTGCTTTCAGTCGCCTGCGGAAGGAATGTGAACCATTTAGAAATTTGGCTTCATTAATTAGAATGCAACCATATGGAGCTAATTACGCGGGGGTGTATTCCTTACCAGAACAAGCTCAAGCGCCCTGGTCTTCGGATCCGTGGTAAGCTCCTTTGTTTTCGGGTCCTTCTTGTACCGGGCCCTGACAAAGTTCCTTGTCTGCTTGTCACCGTATTTATCGAAGAGGGGCGGTAGGCCTTGCTCGGCACGGTCCGCCTCCTCCTTGTCCCATATAGGCTCCGCCACTCTGTAACCGCCGGGACCGAGTGTGTGTTCCCCTAAGTTCAGCTCCCGCATTTCTTTCCCCCACTTACTTGATTCGGAGTTTGCGGTGGTCGAGTAATTGATCTTGAAGTCGTTGTAGTCATCTTCGTTGATCGAAGGATTTTTCTAATGGCGCACCTCACCCCGGTGCGCCATTAGTATTTGTGTTTAAATATGTTCGAACTTGTTTTATAAGACAGTAATAATTTTTTTATAAGACAGTAATAATTTTTTTATAAGATGGCTACTGCAACAGTAATATTTTTTTATAAGACAGTAATAATTTTTTTAAAAATATCATCAAACAGTAATGCCGGTGGAGCGGGGGATGGTGCGCGGGGTGCGGGGGGTCGGCGGCGGCGGTTGAGTAGGGGAGGGGTGCGGGGGGTCGACGGCGGTGGCCGGTGGACCGGGGGGTGCTCGGCGGTGAGGGGGACCGGATCTGGCGAGGTGGGATAGCGATCGAGATGGAGGGGCATCGAGATCGAGTGTCCATGAAATTTAAAAATATTCATGATAGTTCAAAAAGTGCCCATGAAATAAAATCGAGAAATGAAGGCTACGATTTAAATACAATCGATCTTAGCTAGCTATCTGTTCACAATCTTCTTGCCCTTCTTTTTCGCAAATGGAGTTCTTCTGTGGAACGGACATCCTTTAGGTAGGGTGGTCCTGCTTCTTCTTGTGGTGTATGCTGCTACTTCATCATCGTCGTCATGTTCGATCCTCGTGTCGCCGTACTTGTCGAAGTCTTGCTCATTGGCTACTCCATCCATTCCGATGATCTTCCTTTTGCCTCTCCTCACGACAACACGACTGGGCTTTGACGGGTCGGTAATGAAGAAGCATTGGTCCACTTGGGAAGCCAGTACCCATGGCTCATTTTTCGCAGTGACGTTTGCGCCCGCGGTCTTGGATTTGTCTTCAGGTATAACCATGGTGGTGAAATACCGGTCTTCTTTTAGTACGCTCTTCGCCCATCTGACACGGAACATCGGGACCTTCTCTCCAGCGTAGCTCAGCTCCCAGATCTCCTCGATCCTTCCGTAGTATCTGTCCTTGTCATTACCGGTGTAGGATTCCGTCGTTACCCCGGAGTTCTGATAACCATCGCTCTTCATGTCCTTGGCCTCGGTGTAGAATGTGTAGCCGTTGATATCGTACGCCTCATAGGTCATCAGGTTGTGCTCGGCGCCCTGTGACAAGGAGAATATGAGTTGTTCTTCCGCGGAAGAATCCTCATGTAAAGGGTACGACAGAAGCTTCTGCTTGAACCAATGCGTGAAACATGAGTTGTGCTCTTTGAGTATATCTCCGTCCGTCCTCTGTTGGCCTCGGTCATTGTACATCTTCTTAATAAAGGTTTTGTGCTCTACCACCCAAGGATCGACCACGTCTATGTGTTGTAGCGCGACTAGGTTTGCTCTTTCAAAGTCAGGGAGTCGACCCTCGAAGTCGACATGCATTTCGCGGTGACCCTCATGATGACCCCATCCAGCGAGCCTGCCGAGGTGCCTGTTGACGGGCAGACCAACAGGGTTCTTGATGCCTAGATAATTCGTGCAGTAGGAGATGCACTCTTCGGTCAGAAAGCCCCTGGCTATGCTTCCCTCTGGACGTGACATGTTGCGAACATATCCTTTGATGACACCATTCATCCTTTTGAACGGCATCATGCTATGCAGGAACGTCGGCCCGAGTTGGATGATATCGTCCACGATATGGACCAACAGATGCACCATAACGTCGAAGAATGCGGGTGGGAAGTACATCTCAAGCTCGCATAGTATCACCACGATCTCTTCCTGTAGCCTTCTGAGTTGCCTCACGCCAACAGACTTCCGAGAGATGACGTTGAAAAAGTTGCATAGGCCAAATAGCGTTTCACGGACGTGCGCGTCCATGATCCCACGGATTGCAACTGGAAGTATCTGCGTCATCAACACGTGACAGTTGTGAGACTTCATCCCGCTGAACTTCTGCTTCGCTGGGTCTAGGTATCTGCTTATCTTCCCCGCGTAACCGTAATCCTAGGAGGCAGGTGAAAAACTGCTCGATCTCCTCCTGACTTAGAGTGAAGCACGCAGGAGGGTAGTCATTTCCAATCTTCTTGGCCTTTTTGCCTTTGCGACGACTTTCCGTGTCCTGCTTCGCCTCATCATCATCATCATCATCATCATCATCATCATCATCATCATCATCATCATCATCATCATCATCATCATCATCATCATCATATATAGCGTGAAGCTCCTGCCTGATGCCCATTGATTTCAAGTCTGCCCTTGCTTTCGGCCCGTCTTTGGTCCTCTCTGGCATGTTGAGCAGGGTACCAAGCAGACTCTCGCACACGTTCTTCGTGATATGCATTACATCAAGGCTGTGAGGCACACGGTGGATCTTCCAGTACGGCAAGTCCCAGAAAACAGACCTCGTTTTCCATACCTTTACCAGCGGCTCTGGCACCTTTCGCTTCTTTCCCGGCTCTGGCGCCTTTTGCTTCTATCCCGGCAGTGGGCAATCTTTCCAATTTTTCAACAGCTCGTCTATTTCCTCGCCGCTCCTCGTACGCGGGTGTCCTCGGGGTTCGGTTTCACCATCGAACAGATCCTTGCGTTTTCTCCATGGGTCATCGTCGCGAAGCCACCTTCGATGTCCCATGAACACGGTTTTTGAAGACCCGGGATCTCTATCTAGCTGGCCATACGTTGTGTCATCCATGCACCTGACGCATCCAGAAAATCCGTGGACCACCTGCCCCGCGACATATCCGTAACCGAGATAGTCGTGCACCGTCGTGAGCAGCGCGGCTCTCATAGGGAAATATTCTTTCTCTGCGGCGTCCCACGTATTGGCTGGCGTTTTCCACAGCGTGTCAAGCTCCTCTTTCAGCATCCCTAGATACAGATTGATGTCGTTCCCTGGTTGTTTCGGTCCTTCAATTAGCATACTCATGTGAATGTACTTCCTCTTCATGCACAACCAGGGGGGAAGGTTGTACATCCACACAAACACAGGCCAGGTGCTATGTGTGCTTCTCTGGCTGCCAAACGGATTGACTCCATCGGTGCTCGCGCCCAGCACGATGTTCCTTGGATCGTTCCCAAATTCTAGGTCTTCGAAGTTCAACGCTTGCCACTGGCTCGCATCCTTAGGGTGACTCAGCATCTTGTCTTTTTTATCTATCTCCGGATCATTTGCGTCATCTTCTCGCTTCTTCTCCTCCCTATCTGCGTGCCAACGCAGGAGCTTTGCTACCTTAGGGTCCGCGAAATACCGCTGCAGACGAGGAGTGATCGGAAAGTACCACACCACTTTTCGAGGAGCTTTCTTCCTCTTCTTGTATCGAGTGACGCCGCACACCGGACATATGGTAGACTCCGCGTGCTCGTCCCGATAAATGATGCAATTGTTCATGCACACATGGTATTTCACGTGCAGTAAATCCAGAGGACACACGATTTTCTTCGCCTCCTCCAAACTGGTCGGGCACTTGTTCCCCTTGGGAAGACGTTCGTGCCAGAATGACATGTTCTCGTCGAAGCATGCGTCGGTCATTTTGTGTTTTACCTTCATCTCCAGAGCCATGAGCGTTACTTTCAGGCGGGTATCCTCGGGCCTGCATCCTTCATACAATGGAGTAACCGCGTCTAACTCAAGTTGATCCATCTTGGCTTTCTCTCGGGCGGCAGCTCTTGCGTTATCCATCTGCTTGAGAAGCAGCTCTTGAATATGAGGGTCCTGCACCTAGCCCATCGATGGTCCAGCGTCGTCTGCTCCGCCGGCATCATCATCTTCATGATCATGCCCGTCGTCTGCTCCGGCATCTTCCTCATCATCATGTCCTGCATCTTCTACATGATGACTGTGTACAGCATCACCGTCGTGATCAT
The DNA here is from genome assembly GCF_002162155.2 of Triticum dicoccoides. Classification (NCBI taxonomy): domain Eukaryota; kingdom Viridiplantae; phylum Streptophyta; class Magnoliopsida; order Poales; family Poaceae; genus Triticum; species Triticum dicoccoides. Next base: position 631,490,006 of record NC_041390.1, on the reverse strand, counting down.
CTCCTGGGGATTCTTCGTCTTCTCGCCCGCCCGAGCCGCGGTGGTTGTCTTGCTGCCCTTCCTCATTCCTTGCCCGGCCCCCATGGACGACTTCGTAGTCATCTTCATCACCTTGCCACCGATAGCCATCCATGAAACCACGCAAGAGCAGGTGGTCCCGTACCTGCCCGGATTCCGGGTCCGCAATAAGGCTCTTCAGCTTGCATCTTCGACACGGACATTTTATCTCCGTCTCGTTCTTTTGAAGCATCTCAGCCTTCGCGGACCTCAAAAACCTATTCACGATGCCTTCGGTCATCGTGCGGACCATGGTCGCCTGCGGGGTAGAGAAAAACGATATTTTAGAACCAAGAAAAAGTTTGGCATGGCTTTCCCTAAAAATAGGACCAAAAAGAATGCTTAATGCCAAAATTCTCGCCGAAACGGAAATGAATCAACATTCCGGCAAAATATTGGCAACTATCGCATTTCAAATACCGGTACACCTCCAAACACAAACACATATGCAACACCACAAACATATGCAACACCACGAACATACATAGATCTAGCTAGGCCATAAAAAGTGTGTGTGCACATTGTTGTAGGGAGAACAACATAAATATAGCTTCCCCACTTACTTACCTATCAAAACAAGGTAATTTAACCACTTAAATTGAATGAATATATGGTGGAAATGAGGTGAAAAAGAGGAGGCACCCGAGACAAGGAGGAGGTGGAGAGATTGAAGTGGGGAGAAAGTGAGTGTGGGTAGGAGAGGCTGTCCAAAATATCTTGTTGCTGCCCACTTACTAATGGAGCACCAACTCTAAATGCGCCATTAGTAATCCAGGTTACTAATGGCGCACTTTCTGATGGTGCGCCATTAGTAGTTTTGCAAAAAAAACATACTAATGGCGCACTGTTCCACAGTGCGCCATTACTAGTTTAAACTAGTAATGGCGCACGGTCGAACAGTGCGCCATTAGTAGTTTTGCAAAAAAAGGAATAAAAAAACAACATTAGTGGTGCACTTTCCGACAGGTGCGCCATTACTAGTTACAACTAGTAATGGCGCACTGTGTCTGTATGCGCCATTAGTATGTTTAGACAGGCGCACTAGTTCAAAAAAAATTGATACTAATGGCGCACCCTGGGCCAGGTGCGCCATTAGTAGTTTCAGCTCTAATGGCGTATCAAAAGGTGGTGCGCCCTTAGTATATACTAATGGCGCACCGCTTGTCTGGTGCGCCATTAGTGTCAATCTCATCTATAGCCCTTTTCCTAGTAGTGAACATGGCATCACAACAAGACTCTATGACTCAGAGTATTTATTCATTAGGCTCCGAGGAGCGAGATATTACAAACATGGGTCTCATGACCCAACATACAGAGCATACAAGCAACAAGCACATGCAGAAGCTTAACTTGTCCGAGTACAAACAACTACAAATGAAAAAGGCTAAGAAGCCTGACTATCTACCAGATCCTGCCGAGGGCACAAGATCGTAGCTGAGGTATCAAGCTAAACGTCGAAGTCCACACGGAACTACTAGCGAGACTGATGTCTCTCTGCAAAAAATAAAATAGGCAAATGTGAGTACAAATGTACCCAGCAAGACTTACATCAGAACTATCTACATATGCATCGGTATCAACAAAGGGGTGGTGGAGTTTAACTGCAGCAAGCCAGCTTTTGACTGAGTGGCTAACCTGAACTATGACCGCAATTAACTCTTTTGAGGTGGCGCACACGAGTCCACATATTCACCATATCAATACACCACTATGGATCCGCTTCCGTCTACCTACGAGAAGGCCATCCATAGCACTCATGCTTATCTTGCGAGTTTTAGAGTATCCACTTTCACTTGTCTATGAACTATGTAAGGGGTCCAAGTTTCCATCTCCGAGGAATCTGGCTATTCGAATAGATAATGATAACCCTGCAGGGGTGTACTTCTTCACACACGCTCTTGCCACTTATCGCCCTATACACGTCATGTACCTCGGCAACCTTCAAGTGGAAGCTGGGCGAGGGAGTCGGCCATGACCTGACTAACCAACAAGTCTCTAATCCAGGTTTATCGCCTATTCGGGTTCCATCCGCAAGGAGATCCGGTCGGGGTGTCGCTCACGGCCCCAAACGATGTGTGCAGGGTTCCCAAGCCCACCATCCGGGTGCCACTTGGTACACCGTGCCACTGTTCCTAGTCTGTCCCAAGCCCACCTGTACCGGGTGCCACTTGGTAGACTACTAACACTACCTAGAAACACCAGAAACTAGTTGCAACTCCTGGACAGAGATCGAGTTGATTAATAAGCCGAGAGGGGCCGAGTTACCGGAACCCAATGTGTGGTAGTAACTGTTCATGGATCACAAACACAGAACTCAGTTCCTGAGGACGGCTGCAATGAGACAACCCACCATGTACTCCTACATGGCCTCTCACCGCTACCTTTACCAAATCGTGTTCACACACTTAGATCACACACAGTAGGGCATGTTCGACACCATTCCAATTCATCCCCGATGAATCATACCTGACTCAACTCTAAGCAGTAGCAGGCATGACAAACAAGCATGAATGAGTAGGCACATCAGGTCTCAAGCAACTCCTACTCATGCTAGTGGGTTTCATCTATTTACTGTGGCAATGACAGGTCATGCAGAGGAAAGGGGTTCAGCTACCACAGCATGTAACAGTTGAAACGTTGTTGTCCTAATGTAGTAAAAGAGAGCAGGAGCGAGAGAGTGGGATTATACCGGAATGAACAAGGGGGTTTTGCTTGCCTGGCACTTTTGAAGATATCATTGGGTCTTTATCAGTGTCAACGATCACAGCGTCGGTACAACGTCTATCGAGAGGGAACAAACACCGGCAACTGAGAAAGAAATCAATCAACACATGATGATATGCAACAATATTATGCATGCTATGACATGGCAATATGAATGTGTTTTGCACTAATGCATCTAGCAACAATTTAAATGAAGTCCATATGCACCAAGGGTTCATATGCAAACTCCATATTTAGCATTTAAAATGCCATTATCATGTTTACACTTATACAGTGGGTATAAGTTGGTTGAACATGCATGAAAGTAGTATAAATGGATAGATTGGATTTTTCTGATAATTTTTCATATATAAATTATTTCATTTGGAGTTACAGTTGAATTTCTATGAATTTCTATAAATTATTTCATTTTTTGATTTATTTAAAATCCAGAAAGCATTACTGCGTCAGCCTGACGTCAGAATGATGTCATCAAGTCAACATTGTTAGCCCAGGTCAAACCTGACGCTGGGACCCACTGGTCAGTGTCTCAGGCTGGTTTGGGTCTATGACAGGTGGGACCGGTCAACGTTGACTTGACCAAGTCAAAGCTGACACGTGGGGTCCACACCAATTAGCACTAATCTAAACAGAAATTAAACTAATTATTTTTTGGCGCCGGGGCCCACACGGCAGTGGCACTAGGGTGTTAGTTAAGGCGTCATTAGAGGCTAATGACATCGCCACGTCGGCTTCGCCGGACTTAGGGCGCCGGCGATGGCCAGGCACGGCGGAGGTGCTCGGAGTCAAGCTGTGGTGCTTCGTTCGAAGCTTGGCTGGGCTCTCTGGAATGCTGGCGCGATGGTGCGTCGAGTGGTGGTGGTTGTCGGGCCAGGGACAGCCGGAATCGACGCCGGCGACGAGCCTTGTGGCTGCCGGAGTTCGGGCGAGCGTCGTTGCAGTGGCTCTAGAAGAACGGGGCCAGCTCCTACATGATCTACACGATGCGGTGAGTGTGTTGGACGCGTCGGGCGGACCATTTGGTCGCCGGAGTCGCGTCGGCGGCGAGCGCAGGCGGCGGCGAGTTCGGGCGTAGGCGGTCCGGTGGCTACGGAGACCTACGGGGAAGAAGAGAGGGATGGGCAGGGTCGGAGGCTCACGGCGAGTCGGACGGGGAGGTCAGCGAGCTCGGAGACGGTCCGGAGCAGTCGGGGCGGCAAGGAGGATCTCCGGCGACCGGCGAGGAAGAAGATGACGTTGGCGGCATCACAGGGCTTCCGGCGCCCTCCGCCTTGGTGAGGAGGAAGAGGGGAACGAGGCGGGGCTTCTTGGCGTGTCGGCGAGGCGTGGGGTGGGCGGTGGCCGTGGTAGAGCACGGCGGCGCCCTCTGGTGCACTCGGGAACAGAGGGAGAGGGAGCCAAAGGAGGGGAAAGAGGTCCAGGGAGAGAGGGGAGAGGACGAGGGGGTCGGGAGGTGTGCGTGGCAGCGACCAGGCAGTCGAGGGGGGCACGCGGGCAGGGAGGAGTCAGCGCGGCTCGCCTGCGCATCGGGCACGCAGCTGCTTCTCCTCCTGGCAGGAGGAAGAAGACAGCGCTGCCCCTGGTGGGCCGGGCTGGCTTTGCCCGGCTGGGCTGCTACAGTGGTGGGCCGGTTGGCCCACCAGGTAGGTTCTCCCTCTTTCTCTTTTAATTTTGTTTTCTATTGTTCTGTAGTCTTTAGGGCTTTATTAAAAATACTTAGACACTTCCAAAAATCAACAAACTGCTCATGCTCACTGTATGGAATAAACCCAACATGAAACATTTCAGTTTGGGATTATTTGGACATTATTTCTTATATAACAGAAATAATTCCAACCCAAATATATTATTGATTTAAATCAAAGGCTCAAATAAATTATTTCTGTGACTCCCAAAATATTGGTTTGAATTTCACCTCATGCCAATATTTCACAGAATAACAGGAACATTTTCTTGGACTCATTTGATGAGATTTAAATGTTGGTTATTTTTAAAGGTTTTCTGAGGCTTGGAAAATTCCTCAATTCAAATTTCAATTGAATTTAAACATGATGCAGCAACCAAACTAGTCCAAGGCCAGGGTAAAGCTAGGGCTGTGACTCAGGGGCAGCGGGCTTACTAAGTGACAAGAGATATCCATTAAGGAAATAAGTGAGAGAGTTGTAGAGACAGGCAAGATAGCACACTAGGGGTAGGGACATGCGGCTGCGGTCGGGCCATCAAAGGATTCTACGTTTTTCCCACAAGCATGATCACTACCAATTCTTTAAAATGAACAGACATTGATACTTGAGTATGACTTCAATTCTTTCTGAAAACGCACATTCATACTTGAGTATGACATGGCGTTAATATTATGAGGCATACAAGATAAAGCAAGCCACACATAAAAAAATAAAACACATAATTCATTATTTCGTTGTCAAATAGTACACTCATTGAAATATTTGTAGATTCATCACACTCATACATATATGAGCAAACAATATAATGCACTCATGCCCACACAGACTACATATAGCATTACTAATGCATGGCTATCGATATCACACTCGCTCACTTTATCCAATTGATTCTAGCCGATAATAAAGGCACAAAAGATAAAGACGGCCATGTAAGGCAGGCAAACTAGCCAATGTATGGTGCAGGAGGAGCAACCACACATGTATCAGGCACCGGGCGACGACGTTGTAAATGATAACGTGTACTTGGTGTTGTGGCGGTGGGGATGGAGCCTCGCCTGGAGGGAGTACTCAGGCAATTCTGATATCAGGCCTCTCCTGAGAGATGATCTGAACTGCAGCATTGAGTTCAGTACCAATCAGACCCGGCCACGATTCAGGTACCGTACCAGGCATGTCTACCCTTATCACGCACTAACCCAAGCCTTCCTCCCTTTTGAAACTGTTAATTAACAACAAGCATCAATAATTGAGAAATACATAGAGAATCAAGAGAAACATGCATGGTTTTTCCTTTTTATAATAATAATAATAATAATAGTAATAATAATAATAATAATAATAATAATCCTTAATAATCTCTGGTATTAACTGATAAAGAGATGGGAAACATGCTCTAAGCCTAGGAAGATGTCATACTCGAAAGCATTATCTCCTAGACAAACAAGTAATCAGTCTACTGAAATATTTAATGGAAAATGTATGCAACAATAAAAAAATTCATGCCAACCTTTAGGGAAGAAGAGGCTGCTATACCTAACAGAACCTTGGCTTTTCTCGTGGTGATGATCTTGTGTTCAAGGTATGTGTGCGTATAAATACAAATGTATGAGTGCACTCCCATTTGAGTAGCTTACGCCATGTCGATTATAACAATGCATGCATTTTGTTCACAGTTAATTGACAAGAAGCATCAGCATATGCCCTCCTTTTCCAAATTAAGGATGTCGATGATAACAATGCATTCATTTGTCTTCATTAATTAAGAAACATCAACATATCCACTGTTGTCGAGATTAATGATGTTGATGGCAAAGATCCATGCATTTTACTTGATTGATTAAGAAACATCAGCATATCCCACTTCCGTTGACAGTAACTATGTCGATGACACAATAATGCATGCATAAGCGTGTAAGTTGAAATAGCATGTACCTTTTTATATTAGATATACGTATGCAGAGCATCACCACATAGAAACATGTGTGTTTAAATAAGTGCATCTTATTGCAACATACTTTTGCTCAATTTATTATTTCAACACAGATTATTGTCCCATTTATTCATAAATGTCATCACTACAAGTTCTTTTGGATCTGCGAGGTATCACTGTCGATTCATAGGAAATAATGCATCGTTGTGCGTTTTTAGAAAGAATTGAAGTCATACTCAAGTAACAATGTCAGTTCTTTTTATAGAATTTCTCAATGATCAGGCTTGTGGAAAATACGTAGAATCCTTTGACATCCCGACTGCAGCCGCATGTCCCAACCCCTAGTGTACTATCTTGCTCGTCTCTACATCTCTCTCACTTATGTCCTCAACGGATATCTCTCGTCGCCTAGTAAGCCCGCTGCCCATCCCCATAAAAAATCGTCGCTTTGAAACATACATTTACAATTTATTAACTAAATCTGTGATCAAAATTTGGCATAAAATAGTAAGGAACCAATAAACCAGGACGAGAAGCTAGTAGCTACCTAGGGTTCTCAGTGGAATTAAGACTTAAGTGGGTGAGGTCGGTCGGCTAGATCATGGAATGCAATTACTAATTTCTTAAGAGGTGCACGAGATGGACTATTATATATGCGCCTCGAGCTTCCCTGGACCATGCCACGTTGCATGGAAACAGTAGACATGTCATTTTCAGCTCACCCGGCTACCAGCTCTGCTTGATTTTGTCGATCACGAATGTTTCTTCATTCCATTTTTTTCTTTCAAAAACACAAACGCAGACGCAGACGTACACATGCATGCAAAAGGAAACACGCATCCACCACTCGGCGTGTTGCACGAGCAAGACGCCAAGATTGAGTCGGACTAATTACGATCGATCAATCCATATGGCAATGGTGATGCTGTGGTTAATTAA
>NC_041390.1:631477817-631482437 GCF_002162155.2 Triticum dicoccoides | reverse complement strand
GTTCCTTTCTTAATTTCAGCTGCACGGTTTTAACCAGCTAGTCAAAAGGTACTTATTTGACTTACAAGATTGGAAGATGGTCCGAAAATATATTTATCAGGCCTTATGTTCCAGAAGCTAATGATATAGCTTCTAGATTTGACCGCTCTTATGGCACCCACACTCTCAGCTTGGATCACTAGCTTGTGTTTCGATTTAACCAGTTGCTCACATGTAATTTGATGTACTTATTTTATATAATTCAATTCGATGTGAAGTTTGGCACCAAATAGCTAGATAAAATGTAAGGCAACAAAGGAAGACTAAAGTAGGAAAAGGAACGGGAGGTAACCCGAGTACATCACAATGCTAAATGTAGCCTTAGTTACATGGATGCGACGTTAAACCACATATTAAAGTGTAATGAGTGTATATAGCAACAAATGAACCAACCAAGGCAACCTTACCATAGATTGATTGAGATCTATGACAACACACATCCAAAGTTGAACACAATGCATGCACACTACGTGTGTTACTCTTTGCAAAGAAGATGTTATCATCAGCGAAGAGGAGATGTGAGATAGGAGGACCAAGTCGGCCTTTCAAACGAGAAAAAACATTTTCTCTTTCTTGGATTTGATTTTGAAATAGAGGAGAGAGAAAGCTGCCATTACAGTCGATGGAGAGCTTTGAGAAAGTGCCAAGCAAAATGATGGAGATCTGCAACTGCATTGCAAGATAGGATAACATGATGCATGCATCAAGCGAGATGCGTGCTTGGTAATAGGAGTCCGCTGGTAGCGCCGCCATCGGCTGGGTCGTTGGGACACATATGGTAGTGCCTGTGGGGCCGTGAACACGAATACCATGTCGACACACCAACAACCAAGTTATTGGGGAGAAGAGTAAGCTCTTCCAAGGATAGGCAACTTCATGAAGCAACTGCTCCCTAGCAAGGTTTAGCTGTCGCAAGATGCATGGTCGCACTAGCAGGAGGTTTTCTATTCCACGAACGACTCGAGAAACGATGGATGAAGACAGATCTGAGTTACCGTTCCATATTTTTCTGTCTAATCATCTTATTGGTCAACTAAAATTCAACCAATTTCTCATCTCAATAAAGTTTATCTCAATTAACACTAAATCTACATGGATCGATGGAACTACCTTTTTGAAAGTAATTACGGGGTGTACCGAAGCAAAAGTCAAATAATAATGATCATTTGACCGAGATGGTTGACATGTTCCAACCACAGACTGGTAGTTCATGACAGTAGTGAGATGAGTGGGTTTTTTACTGGGAAAATACTTGTATTACTAAAACAGTAGGATTACAGTAAAATTTACAAAGTTTTATGACCTCATCAGGTCCTGAACCTAACCAAAAAGATGTGCGGCTCTAAGCCCTACCATAACTTGCCATAGAGTGGCTTATATTATTTTGAGTGCGACGTATATGAGTAATACTAGTATTCCCTCCAGGCAGTTTTCTTTGGATCCCCTAGATCAAGGAAGGGTTTCTTAACCTATCAATTTCCTTGTTCTCAAAAAGTTGACGGCCTCAAGATAGTCCGATTGTGCAATTATCGGAAGATTACTCAACTACAGAGCCAAAGATACACCTTCAAAGATTGCTGATAGTTCTGACTCAAGAGCATTATCACACATGATCAGCGACATGCAGTAAATATGATCGCACCACTTGAGTCTCTGAGCAACATACCAGTTGCCGCCGAACCATCAGAGGGCGGATACGATCAATCTGTATCAACGAAAAAAATAGCTCGCTATATCGCCGTTATAGTGTCGTTATGTGTATTTGAAGAAACAACACGTTTAGCAAATTGGGCCGCTACGGCGCTAATCACGTTATTCCATTCTCTACTAGTGTGAATTGTAATGTCCATTATCTGTTCTGGATGGTTCCAATAGTGCAATGGTTCATCATTATTGGTCTAGATTCAGCAAAGGTGCGATCTTTCTAGCTCTCTCATGGAAGATTGTAATCTGGTGCTACCAGTAACTGTGAAATTGACCTCTTAAGTTGAACATTTTTTATTGTAAATTACTCTACTTCATATTGGTGTGTGATGATCAGAGGAGGAATTGTGATGTACATATGACATATTTCCTGTAGCTTTTCGTGGTGTATTTTTTCTTTTTTTTTCTTTTTTGATGGGGAGGGCTAGCGGGCTTACTAAGCGACAAGAGATATCCATTGAGGAAATAAGTGAGAGAGCTCTAGACATAGGCAAGATAGCACACTAGGGGTAGGGACATGCGGCTGCGGTCGGGCCGTCAAAGGATTCTACGTTTTTCCCACAAGCATGATCACTACCAATTCTTTAAAACGAACTGACATTGATACTTGAGTATGACTTCAATTCTTTCTGAAAACGCACATTCATACTTGAGAATGACATGGCGTTAATATTATGAGGCATACAAGATAAAGCAAGCCACACATAAAAAATAAAACACATAATTCATTATTCCGTTGTCAAATAGTACACTCATTGAAATATTTGTAGATTCACCACACTCATACATATATGAGCAAACAATATAATTCACGCATGCCCAGACAGACTACATATAGCATTACTAATGCATGGCTATCGATATCACACTCGCTCACTTTATTCAATCGATTCTAGCCTGTAATAAAGGCACAAAAGATAAAGTCGGCCATGTAAGGCAGGCTAACTAGCCAATGTATGGTGCAGGAGGAGCAACCACCCATGTATCAGGCACTGGGCCAACGACGTTGTAAATGATAACGCGTACTTGGTCTTGTGGAGGTGGGGATGGAGCCTCGCCTGGAGGGAGTACTCGGGCAATTCTGATATCAGGCCTCTCCTGAGAGATGATCTGAACTGCAGCATTGAGTTCAGTACCAATCAGACCCGGCCACGATTCAGGTACCGTACCAGGCATGTCTACCCTTATCACGCACTAACCCAAGCCTTCCTCCCTTTTGAAACTGTTAATTAACAACAAGCATCAATAATTGAGAAATACATAGAGAATCAAGAGAAACATGCATGGTGTTTCGTTTTTCTAATAATAATAATATGCCTTAATAATCTCTGGTATTAACTGATAAAGGGATGGGAAACATGCTCTAAGCCTAGGAAGATGTCATAATCGAAAGCATTATCTCCTAGACAAACAAGTAATCAGTCTACTGAAATATTTAATGGAAAATGTATGCAACACTAAAAAAATTCATGCCAACCTTTAGGGAAGAAGAGGCTGCTATACCTAACAGAACCTTAGCTTTTCTCGTGGTGATGATCTTGTGTTCAAGGTATGTGTGCGTATAAATACAAATGGATGAGTGCACTCCCATTTGAGTAGCTTACGCCATGTCGATTATAACAATGCATGCATTTTGTTCACAGTTAATTGATAAGAAGCATCAGCATATGCCCTCCTTGTCCAAATTAAGGATGTCGATGATAACAATGCATTCATTTGTCTTCATTAATTAAGAAACAGCAGCATATCCACTGTTGTCGAGATTAACGATGTTGATGGCAAAGATCCATGCATTTTACATGATTGATTAAGAAACATCAGCATATCCCACTTCCGTTGAGAGTAACGATGTCGATGACATAATAATGCATGCATAAGCGTGTAAGTTGAAATAGCATGCATGTACCTTTTTATATTAGATATACGTATGCAGAGCATCACCACATAGAAACATGTGTGTTTAAATAAGTGCATCTTATTGCAACATACTTTTGCTCAATTTATTATTTCAACACAGATTATTGTCCCATTTATCCAGAAAAGTCATCAGTACAAGTTCCTTTGGATCTGCAAGTTATATAAAGGTATCACTGTCGATTCATAGGAAATAATGCATCGTTGTGCGTTTTCAGAAAGAATTGAAGTCATACTCAAGTATAAATGTCAGTTCTTTTTATAGAATTGCTTAGTGATCAGGCTTGTGGAAAATATGTAAAATCCTATGACATCCCGACTGCAGCAGCATGTCCCAACCCCTAGTCTACTATCTTGCTCATCTCTACATCTCTCTCACTTATGTCATCAACGGATATCTCTCGTTGCCTAGTAAGCCCGCTGCCCATCCCCATAAAAAATCATCGCTTTGAAACATTAATTTACAATTTATTAATTAAATCCGTGATCAAAATTTGGCATAAAATAGTAAGGAACCAATAAACCAGGATGAGAAGGTAGTAGCTACCTAGGGTTCTCAGTGGAATTAAGACTTGAGTGGGCGAGGTCGGTCGGCTAGAACATGGAATGCAATTATTAATTTCTTAACAGGTGCACGAGATGGACTATTATATATGAGCCTCGATCCTCCCTGGACCATGCCATGTTGCATGGAAATAGTAGACATGTCATTTTCAGCTCACCCAGCTACCAGCTCTGCTTGATTTTGTCGATCACGAATGTTTCTTCATTCCATTTTTTCTTTCAAAAATACAGACGCAGACGCACACGTAGACATGCATGCAAAAGGAAACGCTCATCCACCACTCGGCGTGATGCACGAGCAAGACGCCAAGATTGAGTCGGACTAATTATTGTCAATAAATCCATACGGCAGTGGTGATGCTGTGGTTAATTAACCAATTAAGGGAGGAAGGGTGGGCG
>NC_041390.1:631473027-631477646 GCF_002162155.2 Triticum dicoccoides | reverse complement strand
GGTTCCTTTCTTAATTTCAGCTGCACGGTTTTAACCAGCTAGTCAAAAGGTACTTATTTGACTTACAAGATTGGAAGATGGTCCGAAAATATATTTATCAGTCCTTATGTTCCAGAAGCTAATGATATAGCTTCTAGATTTGACCGCTCTTATGGCACCCACACTCTCAGCTTGGATCACTAGCTTGTGTTTCGATTTAACCAGTTGCTCACATGTAATTTGATGTACTTATTTTATATAATTCAATTCAATGTGAAGTTTGGCACCAAATAGCTAGATAAAATGTAAGGCAACAAAGGAAGACTAAAGTAGGAAAAGGAACGGGAGGTAACCCGAGTACATCACAATGCTAAATGTAGCCTTAGTTACATGGATGCGACGTTAAACCACATATTAAAGTGTAATGAGTGTATATAGCAACAAATGAACCAACCAAGGCAACCTTACCATAGATTGATTGAGATCTATGACAGCACACATCCAAAGTTGAACACAATGCATGCACACTACGTGTGTTACTCTTTGCAAAGAAGATGTTCTCATCAGCGAAGAGGAGATGTGAGATAGGAGGACCAAGTCGGCCTTTCAAACGAGAAAAAACATTTTCTCTTTCTTGGATTTGATTTTGAAATAGAGGAGAGAGAAAGCTGTCATTACAGTCGATGGAGAGCTTTGAGAAAGTGCCAAGCAAAATGATGGAGATCTGCAACTGCATTGCAAGATAGGATAACATGATGCATGCATCAAGCGAGATGCGTGCTTGGTAATAGGAGTCCGCTGGTAGCGCCGCCATCGGCTGGGTCGTTGGGACACATATGGTGGTGCCTGTGGGGCCGTGAACACGAACACCATGTCGACACACCAACAACCAAGTTATTGGGGAGAAGAGTAAGCTCTTCCAAGGATAGGCAACTTCATGAAGCAACTGCTCCCTAGCAAGGTTTAGCTGTCGCAAGATGCATGGTCGCACTAGCAGGACGTTTTCTATTCCACGAACGACTCGAGAAACGATGGATGAAGACAGATCTGAGTTACCGTTCCATATTTTTCTGTCTAATCATCTTATTGGTCAACTAAAATTCAACCAATTTCTCATCTCAATAAAGTTTATCTCAATTAACACTAAATCTACATGGATCGATGGAACTACCTTTTTGAAAGTAATTACGGGGTGTACCGAAGCAAAAGTCAAACAATAATGATCATTCGACCGAGATGGTTGACATGTTCCAACCACAGACTGGTAGTTCATGACAGTAGTGAGATGAGTGGGTTTTTTACTGGGAAAATACTTGTATTACTAAAACAGTAGGATTACAGTAAAATTTACAAAGTTTTATGACCTCATCAGGTCCTGAACCTAACCAAAAAGATGTGCGGCTCTAAGCCCTACCATAACTTGCCATAGAGTGGCTTATATTATTTTGAGTGCGACGTATATGAGTAATACTAGTATTCCCTCCAGGCAGTTTTCTTTGGATCCCCTAGATCAAGGAAGGGTTTCTTAACCTATCAATTTCCTTGTTCTCAAAAAGTTGACGGCCTCAAGATAGTCCGATTGTGCAATTATCGGAAGATTACTCAACTACAGAGCCAAAGATACACCTTCAAAGATTGCTGATAGTTCTGACTCAAGAGCATTATCACACATGATCAGCGACATGCAGTAAATATGATCGCACCACTTGAGTCTCTGAGCAACATACCAGTTGCCGCCGAACCATCAGAGGGCGGATACGATCCATCTGTATCAACGAAAAAAATAGCTCGCTATATCGCCGTTATAGTGTCGTTATGTGTATTTGAAGAAACAACACGTTTAGCAAATTGGGCCGCTACGGCGCTAATCACGTTATTCCATTCTCTACTAGTGTGAATTGTAATGTCCATTATCTGTTCTGGATGGTTCCAATAGTGCAATGGTTCATCATTATTGGTCTAGATTCAACAAATGTGCGATCTTTCTAGCTCTCTCATGTAAGATTGTAATCTGGTGCTACCAGTAACTGTGAAATTGACCTCTTAAGTTGAACATTTTTTATTGTAAATTACTCTACTTCATATTGGTGTGTGATGATCAGAGGAGGAATTGTGATGTACACATGACATATTTCCTGTATCTTTTCGTGGTGTATTTTTTCTTTTTTTTCTTTTTTGATGGGGAGGGCTAGCGGGCTTACTAAGCGACAAGAGATATCCATTGAGGAAATAAGTGAGAGAGCTCTAGACATAGGCAAGATAGCACACTAGGGGTAGGGACATGCGGCTGCGGTCGGGCCGTCAAAGGATTCTACGTTTTTCCCACAAGCATGATCACTACCAATTCTTTAAAACGAACTGACATTGATACTTGAGTATGACTTCAATTCTTTCTGAAAACGCACATTCATACTTGAGAATGACATGGCGTTAATATTATGAGGCATACAAGATAAAGCAGGCCACACATAAAAAATAAAACACATAATTCATTATTCCGTTGTCAAATAGTACACTCATTGAAATATTTGTAGATTCACCACACTCATACATATATGAGCAAACAATATAATTCACGCATGCCCACACAGACTACATATAGCATTACTAATGCATGGCTATCGATATCACACTCGCTCACTTTATTCAATCGATTCTAGCCTGTAATAAAGGCACAAAAGATAAAGTCGGCCATGTAAGGCAGGCTAACTAGCCAATGTATGGTGCAGGAGGAGCAACCACCCATGTATCAGGCACTGGGCCAACGACGTTGTAAATGATAACGCGTACTTGGTCTTGTGGAGGTGGGGATGGAGCCTCGCTTGGAGGGAGTACTCGGGCAATTCTGATATCAGGCCTCTCCTGAGAGATGATCTGAACTGCAGCATTGAGTTCAGTACCAATCAGACCCGGCCACGATTCAGGTACCGTACCAGGCATGTCTACCCTTATCACGCACTAACCCAAGCCTTCCTCCCTTTTGAAACTGTTAATTAACAACAAGCATCAATAATTGAGAAATACATAGAGAATCAAGAGAAACATGCATGGTGTTTCGTTTTTCTAATAATAATAATATGCCTTAATAATCTCTGGTATTAACTGATAAAGGGATGGGAAACATGCTCTAAGCCTAGGAAGATGTCATAATCGAAAGCATTATCTCCTAGACAAACAAGTAATCAGTCTACTGAAATATTTAATGGAAAATGTATGCAACACTAAAAAAAAATTCATGCCAACCTTTAGGGAAGAAGAGGCTTCTATACCTAACAGAACCTTAGCTTTTCTCGTGGTGATGATCTTGTGTTCAAGGTATGTGTGCGTATAAATACAAATGGATGAGTGCACTCCCATTTGAGTAGCTTACGCCATGTCGATTATAACAATGCATGCATTTTGTTCACAGTTAATTGATAAGAAGCATCAACATATGCCCTCCTTGTCCAAATTAAGGATGTCGATGATAACAATGCATTCATTTGTCTTCATTAATTAAGAAACAGCAGCATATCCACTGTTGTCGAGATTAACGATGTTGATGGCAAAGATCCATGCATTTTACATGATTGATTAAGAAACATCAGCATATCCCACTTCCGTTGAGAGTAACGATGTCGATGACATAATAATGCATGCATAAGCGTGTAAGTTGAAATAGCATGCATGTACCTTTTTTATATTAGATATACGTATGCAGAGCATCACCACATAGAAACATGTGTGTTTAAATAAGTGCATCTTATTGCAACATACTTTTGCTCAATTTATTATTTCAACACAGATTATTGTCCCATTTATCCAGAAAAGTCATCAGTACAAGTTCCTTTGGATCTGCAAGTTATATAAAGGTATCACTGTCGAGTCATAGGAAATAATGCATCGTTGTGCGTTTTTTGAAAGAATTGAAGTCATACTCAAGTATCAATGTCAGTTCTTTTTATAGAATTGCTTAGTGATCAGGCTTGTGGAAAATATGTAAAATCCTATGACATCCCGACTGCAGCAGCATGTCCCAACCCCTAGTCTACTATCTTGCTCGTCTCTACATCTCTCTCACTTATGTCATCAACGGATATCTATCGTCGCCTAGTAAGCCCACTGCCCATCCCCATAAAAAATCATCGCTTTGAAACATTAATTTACAATTTATTAATTAAATCCGTGATCAAAATTTGGCATAAAATAGTAAGGAACCAATAAACCAGGATGAGAAGGTAGTAGCTACCTAGGGTTCTCAGTGGAATTAAGACTTGAGTGGGCGAGGTCGGTCGGCTAGAACATGGAATGCAATTATTAATTTCTTAACAGGTGCACGAGATGGACTATTATATATGAGCCTCGAGCCTCCCTGGACCATGCCATGTTGCATGGAAATACTAGACATGTCATTTTCAGCTCACCCGGCTACCAGCTCTGCTTGATTTTGTCGATCACGAATGTTTCTTCATTCCATTTTTTCTTTCAAAAACACAGACGCAGACGCACACGTAGACATGCATGCAAAAGGAAACGCTCATCCACCACTCGGCGTGATGCACGAGCAAGACGCCAAGATTGAGTCGGACTAATTATTGTTAATAAATCCATACGGCAGTGGTGATGCTGTGGTTAATTAACCAATTAAGGGAGGAAGGGTG
>NC_041390.1:631468023-631472636 GCF_002162155.2 Triticum dicoccoides | reverse complement strand
TGCACGGTTTTAACCAGCTAGTCAAAAGGTACTTATTTGACTTACAAGATTGGAAGATGGTCAGAAAATATATTTATTAGGCCTTATGTTCCAGAAGCTAATGGTATAGCTTCTAGATTTGACCGCTCTTATGGCACCCACACTCTCATTTTGAATCACTAGCTTTTGTTTCGATTTAACCAGTTGCTCACATGTAATTTGATGTACTTATTTTATATAATTCAATTCGATGTGAAGTTTGGCACCAATGTAGCTAGATAAAAAGTAAGGCAACAAAGGAAGACTAAAGTAGGAAAAGGAAAGGAAGGTAACCCGAGTACATCACAATGCTAAATGTAGCCTTAGTTACATGGATACGATGTTAAACCACATATTAAAGAGTAATGAGTGTATATAGCAACAAATGAACCAACCAAGGCAACCTTACCATAGATTGATTGAGATCTATGACAGCACATATCCAAAGTTGAACACAATGCATGCACACTACGTGTGTTACTCTTTGCAAAGAAGATGTTCTCATCAGCGAAGAGGGGATGTGAGATAGGAGGACCAAGTCGGCCTTTCAAACAAGAAAAAACATTTTCTCTTTCTTAGTTTTGATTTTGAAATAGAGGAGAGCGAAAGCTGCCATTACAGTCGATGGAGAGCTTTGAGAAGGTGCCAACCAAAATGATGGTGATCTGCAACTGCATTGCATGATAGGATAACATGATGCATGCATCAAGAGAGATGCGTGCTTGTTAATAGGAGTCCGCTGGTAGCGCCACCATCGGCTGGGTCGTTGGGACACATATGGTGGTGCCTGTGGGGCCGTGAATGCGAACACCATGCCGACACACCAACAACCAAGTTATTGCGGAGAAGAGTAAGCTCTTCCAAGGATAGGCAACTTCATGAAGCAACTGCTCCCTAGCAAGGTTTAGCTGTCGCAAGATGCATGGTCGCACTAGCAGGAGGTTTTCTATTCCATGAACGACTCAAGAAACGATAGATGAAGACATGCCTGAGTTACCGTTCCGTATTTTTCTGTCTAATCATCTTATTTGTCAACTGAAATTCAACCAATTTCTCGTCTCAATAACGTTTACCTCAATTAATAGTTAATCTACATGGATCGATGGAACTACCTTTTTGAAAATAATTAGGGGGTGTACCGAAGCAAAAGTCAAATAATAATGAACATACGACCGAGATGGTTGACATGTTCCAACCACAGACTGGTAGTTCATGACAGCAGTGAGATGAGTGGGTTTTTTTACTGGGAAAATAATTTTATTACTGAAACAGTAGGATTACAGTAAAATTTACAAAGTTTTATGACCTCATCAGGTCCTGAACCTAACCAAAAAGACATAACTTGCCATAGAGTGGCTTATATTGTTTTCGGTGCGACGTATATGAGTAATACTACTATTCCCTTCAGGAAGTTTTCTTTGGATCCCCTAGATCAAGAAAGGGTTTCTTAACCTATCAATTTCCTTGTTCTCAACAAGTTGACGGCCTCAAGACATTCCGATTGTCCAATTATCGGAAGATTACTCAACTACAGAGCCAAAGATACACCTTCAAAGATTGCTGATAGTTCTGACTCAAGAGCATTATCACACATGATCAGCGACATGAAGTAAATATGATCGCACCACTTGAATCTCTGAGCAACATACCAGTTGTCGCCGAACCATCAGAGGGCGGATACGATCCATCTGTATCAACAAAAAAAATAGCTCGCTATATCGCCGTTATAGCGCCGTTATGTGTATTTGAAGAAACGATACGGTTAGCAAATTCGGCCGCTATGGTGCTAATCACGTTATTCCATTCTCTACTAGTGTGAATTGTAATGTCCATTATTTGTTCTGGATGGTTCCAACAATGCAATGGTTCATCATTATTGGTCTAGATTCAGCAAAGGTGCGATCTTTCTAGCTCTGTCATGTAAGATTGTAATCTGGTGCTACCAGTAACTGTGAAATTGACCTCTTAAGTTGAACAATTTTTGTTGTAAATTACTCTACTTCATATAGGTGTGTGATGATCAGAGGAGGAATTGTGATGTACATATGACATATTTCCTTTAGCTTTTCGTGGTGTATTTTTTTCTTTTTTGATGGGGAGGGGCAGCGGGCTTACTAAGCTACAAGAGACATCCATTGAGGAAATATGTGAGAGAGTTGTAGAGACAGGCAAGATAGCTCACTAAGGGTAGGGACATGCGGCTGCGGTCGGGCCGTCAAAGGATTCTACGTTTTTCCCACAAGCATGATCACTACCAATTCTTTAAAACGAACCGACATTGATACTTGAGTATGACTTCAATTCTTTTTGAAAACGCACATTCATACTTGAGTATGACATGGCGTTAATATTATGAGGCATACAAGATAAAGCAAGCCACACATAAAAAAATAATACACATAATTCATTATTCCGTTGTCAAATAGTACACTCATTGAAATATTTGTAGATTCATCACACTCATACATATATGAGCAAACAATATAATGCATGCATGCCCACATAGACTACATATAGCATTACTAATGCATGGCTATCGATATCACACTCGCTCACTTTATTCAATCGATTCTAGCCTATAATAAAGGCACAAAAGATAAAGCCGGCCATGTAAGGCAGGCAAACTAGCCAATGTATGGTGCAGGAGGAGCAACCACCCATGTATTAGGCACCGGGCCGACGACGTTGTAAATGATAACGCGTACTTGGTCTTGTGGCGGTGGGGATGGAGCCTCGCCTGGAGGGAGTACTCGGGCAATTCTGATATCAGGCCTCTCCTGAGAGATGATCTGAACTGCAGCATTGAGTTCAGTACCAATCAGACCCGGCCACGATTCAGGTACCGGACCAGGCATGTCTACCCTTATCACGCACTAACCCTAGCCTTCCTCCCTTTTGAAACTGTTAATTAACGACAAGCATCAATAATTGAGAAATACATAGAGAATCAAGAGAAACATGCATGGTGTTTCCTTTTTATAATAATAATAATAATAATAATAATAATAATAATAATAATAATAATAATAATAATAATAATAATAATCCTTAATAATCTCTAGTATTAACTGATAAAGGGATGGGAAACATGCTCTAAGCCTCTAAGCCTAGGAAGATGTCATAATCGAAAGCATTATCTCCTAGACAAACAAGTGATCAGTCTACTGAAATATTTAATGGAAAATGTATGCAACAATAAAAAAAATTCATGCCAACCTTTAGGGAAGAAGAGGCTGCTATACCTAACTGAACCTTAGCTTTTCTCGTAGTGATGATCTTGTGTTCAAGGTATGTGTGCGTATAAATACAAATGTATGAGTGCACTCCCATTTGAGTAGCTTACGCCATGTCGATTATAACAATGCATGCATTTTGTTCACAGTTAATTGATAAGAAGCATCAGCATATGCCCTCCTTGTCCAAATGAAGGATGTCGATGATAACAATGCATTTATTTGTCGTCATTAATTAAGAAACATCAGCATATCCACTGTTGTCGAGAATAACGATGTTGATGGCAATGATCCATGCATTTTACTTGATTGATTAAGAAACATCAGCATATCCCACTTCCGTTGACAGGAACTATGTCGATGACACAATAATGCATGCATAAGCGTGTAAGTTGAAATAGCATGTACCTTTTTATATTAGATATACGTATGCAGAGCATCACCACATAGAAACATGTGTGTTTAATTAAGTGCATCTTATTGCAACATACTTTTTCTCAATTTATTATTTCAACACAGATTATTGTCCTATTTATTCATAAATGTCATCACTACAAGTTCTTTTGGATCTGTGAGTTATATAGAGGTATCACTGTCGATTCAAAGGAAATAATGCATCGTTGTGCGTTTTAGAAAGAATTGAAGTCATACTCAAGTAACAATGTCAGTTCTTTTTATAGAATTGCTCAGTGATCAGGCTTGTGGAAAATACGTAGAATCCTTTGACATCCCGACTACAGCCGCATGTCCCAACCCCTAGTGTACTATCTTGCTCGTCTCTACATCTCTCTCACTTATGTCCTCAACGGATATCTCTCGTCGCCTAGTAAGCCCGCTGCCCATCCCCATAAAAAATTGTCGCTTTGAAACATGCATTTACAATTTATTAATTAAAAGTGTGATCAAAATTTGGCATAAAATAGTAAGGAACCAATAAACCAGGACGAGAAGCTAGTAGCTACCTAGGGTTCTCAGTGGAATTAAGACTTAAGTGGGCGAGGTCGGTCGGCTACAACATGGAATGCAATTACTAATTTCTTAAGAGGTGCACGAGATGGACTATTATATATGAGCCCCGAGCTTCCCTGAACCATGCCACGTTGCATGGAAACAGTAGACATGTCATTTTCAGCTCACCCGGCTACAAGCTCTGCTTGATTTTGTCGATCACGAATGTTTCTTCATTCCATTTTTTCTTTCAAAAACACAGATGCAGACGCAGACGTACACATGCATGCAAAAGGAAAGACTCATCCACCACTCGGCGTGTTGCACGAGCAAGACGCCAAGATTGAGTCGGACTAATTATGATCGATCAATCCATACGGCAGTGGTGATGTTGTGTTTAATTAACCAATTAAG
>NC_041390.1:631467437-631467972 GCF_002162155.2 Triticum dicoccoides | reverse complement strand
CGCAGACGCAGACGTACACATGCATGCAAAAGGAAACGCTCATCCACCACTCGGCGTGTTGCACGAGCAAGACGCGAAGATTGAGTCGGACTAATTATGATCGATCAATCCATAAGGCAGTGGTGATGCTGTGGTTAATTAACCAATTAAGGGAGGGAGGGCGGGTGGGAGGGAGGGAGCTACCCGAATACATATAATTCATGCATGCCCCATCCATGATGGATGTGTACATGGACACTCAATTGATGATCCCCCCCCTCCCCCCGGTTCCTTTCTTAATTTCAGCTGCACGGTTTTAACCAGCTAGTCAAAAGGTACTTATTTGACTTACAAGATTGGAAGATGGTCCGAAAATATATTTATCAGGCCTTATGTTCCAGAAGCTAATGATATAGCTTCTAGATTTGACCGCTCTTATGGCACCCACACTCTCAGCTTGGATCACTAGCTTGTGTTTCGATTTAACCAGTTGCTCACATGTAATTTGATGTACTTATTTTATATAATTCAATTCGATGTGAAGTTTGGCACCAAA
>NC_041390.1:631437677-631467427 GCF_002162155.2 Triticum dicoccoides | reverse complement strand
GGTTTTAACCAACTAGTCAAAAGGTACTTATTTGACTTACAAGATTGGAAGATGGTCCGAAAATATATTTATCAGGCCTTATGTTCCAGAAGCTAATGATATAGCTTCTAGATTGACCGCTCTTATGGCACCCACACTCTCAGCTTGGATCACTAGCTTGTGTTTCGATTTAACCAGTTGCTCACATGTAATTTGATGTACTTATTTTATATAATTCAATTTGATGTGAAGTTTGGCACCAAATAGCTAGATAAAAAGTAAGGCAACAAAGGAAGTCTAAAGTAGGAAAAGGGACGGGAGGTAACCCGATTACATCACAATGCTAAATGTAGCCTTAGTTACGTGGATGCGACGTTAAACCACATATTAAAGTGTAATGAGTGTATATAGCAACAAATGAACCAACCAAGGCAACCTTACCATAGATTGATTGAGATCTATGACAGCACACATCCAAAGTTGAACACAATGCGTGCACACTATGTGTGTTACTCTTTGCAAATAAGATGTTCTCATCAGCGAAGAGGGGATGTGAGATAGGAGGACCAAGTCGGCCTTTCAAATGAGAAAAAACATTTTCTCTTTCTTGGATTTGATTTTGAAATAGAGGAGAGAGAAAGCTGCCATTACAGTCGATGGAGAGCTTTGAGAAAGTGCCAAGCAAAATGATGGAGATCTGCAACTGCATTGCAAGGTAGGATAACATGATGCATGCATCAAGCAAGATTTACTGAACACGAACACCATGCCAACACACCGACAACCAAGTTATTGGGGAGAAGAGTAAGCTCTTCCAAGGATAGGCAACTTCATGAAGCAACTGCTCCCTAGCAAGGTTTAGCTGTCGCAAGATTCATGGTCGCACTAGCAGGAGGTTTTCTATTCCACGAACGACTCAAGAAACGATAGATGAAGACAGATCTGAGTTACCGTTCCATATTTTTCTGTCTAATCATCTTATTTTTCAACTGAAATTCAACCAATTTCTTGTCTCAATAAATTTTATCTCAATTAACAGTTAATCTACATGGATAGATGGAACTACCTTTTTGAAAATAATTAGGGGGTGTACTGAAGCAAAAGTCAAATAATAATGATCATACTACCGAGATGGTTGACATGTTCCAACCACAGACTGGTAGTTCATGACAGCAGTGAGATGAGTGGGTTTTTTTACAGGGAAAATACTTGTATTACTGAAACAGTAGGATTACAGTAAAATTTACAAAGTTTTATGACCTCATCAGGTCCTGAACGTAACCAAAAAGATTTGTGGCTCTGAGCCCTACCATAACTTGCCATAGAGTGGCTTATATTGTTTTGAGTGCAACGTATATGAGTAATACTAGTATTCCCTTTAGGCAGTTTTCTTTCGATCCCCTAGATCAAGAAAGGGTTTCTTAACCTATCAATTTCCTTGTTCTCAACAAGTTGACGGCCTCAAGACAGTCCAATTGTCCAATTATCGGAAGATTACTCAACTACAGAGCCAAAGATACACCTTCAAAGATTGCTGATAGTTCTGACTCAAGAGCATTATCACACATGATCAGCGACATGCAGTAAATATGATCGCACCACTTGAGTCTCTGAGCAACATACCAGTTGCCGCCGAACCATCAGAGGGCGGATACGATCCATCTGTATCAACGTAAAAAATACCTCGCTATATCGTCGTTATAGCGCCGTTATGTGTATTTAAAGAAACGATACGTTTAGCAAATTCGGCCGCTACGGCGCTAATCACGTTATTCGATTCTCTACTAGTGTGAATTGTAATGTCCATTATCTCTTCTGGATGGTTCCAATAGTGCAATGGTTCATCACTATTGGTCTACATTCAGCAAAGGTGCGATCTTTCTAGCTCTGTCATGTAAGATTGTAATCTGGTGCTACAAGTAACTGTGAAATTGACCTCTTAAGTTGAACAATTTTTTTGTAAATTACTCTACTTCATATAGGTGTGTGATGATCAGAGGAGCAATTGTGATGTACATATGACATATTTCTTTTAGCTTTTCGTGGTGTTTTTTTACTTTTTTTTCTTTTTTGATGGGGAGGGGCAGCGGGCTTACGAAGCGACAAGAGATATCCATTGAGGAAATAAGTGAGAGAGCTGTAGAGACAGGTAAGATAGCACACTAGGGGTAGGGACATGCGGCTGCGGTCGGGCCGTCAAAGGATTCTACGTTTTTTCCACAAGCATGATCACTACCAATTCTTTAAAACGGCGGCGTTGGCGTGGGCGTGGGAGTTGGCGGCGGCGGCGGCGTGGGCGTGGGAGTTGGTGGCGCCATCGTCGTCAGCCGGTTCAGGATGAGGCCGCGCTCCGCCATGTACCATACCTTGAGTTGCTCGTCGTTGCTCTGGAGCATGTCCGCCCCGCCCATCAGAAAAGCCAGGTCGGTGTTCCTCTTCTTCACGGCGACGTTGGTCTGGAGCTGCTCGAGCTTGATAGCGCTGTTCGTCATCAACGCCGACCACCGCGCCTCGGTCTTCTCTTCACGCAGGGCGGCCCGGGCTTGTGCGTCGGCGAGGCAGTGTTCGATGGACTCCTGCACTCATGCGGTTGCCGCGTCGTCGTGTTTCCCCGTATTGGCCCCTTTGTTGCCATCCGGCCGCCCTTCTGACGCACCCGCCGTCAGCTCGTCCGGCTTGTAGGTCTCCTTGGCCTAGTCGAGGGTGCGCCGGACTTCCGCCCACTTTCCGCACTGGTCGATCCTCTTGTAGACGTGGAGGTACTTGAACTCTTGGTCATGGTTTCCCAGGCGGTACAAGGCGAACATGCGCACCAGCTACGCAGAGGAACAAACAGTTGGCGGGCGCACACGGCGAAGAGAAGCGGGAGGCCGATGTGCCATACCTGATCCTCAACGTTGGTGCCGCTCTCCGGGCAAGCTGCGATCTCCTCGATGATCCCATGCCATTTGTTTCACGCCGCCTGGATGAGCTCCCAATGGTTCGCCATTGCCTTCGCCCCGCACTGCATGTAGACGCCTTTAAAGTAGTGGTCGACGAGTTTGTGCTCGTCGAACTAGGCCTTGATGCGCTCCCAGTACGTCTCGATGCTCTGGTTCGCGCCGGTGGTCGGGTCGAGGCAGACGACTTTCCAAGCTTCGGCGAGGCATTCCTGTTCCTTGGACGTCCACTTGATGCGCGGCTCGCCGTTCCTGGTCGCCCCCTTCCATTGTTGAGGAAATCGTTAACTGGTAGCTGCTCGGTCGACTGGTGAGTAGGGGATTAATAGGCTAATCGGCAAGTTAATCGACCATTTAATCAATTAATCGGACGATTTATTAGGTAATCGGCTACTCGGGGACCCTATGAGTAGGGATTAATCGGCAAGTTAACTGGTTAATCGGATGAATTCTTGAACAGGGCCCCTTCTTCTTCTTGCGCCTCCTCGCCGAAACAGTCGCCGGCTCCTCCTCCTCGTGCTCCTCCGGATCCTCCTTGCCGTACTCGAGCTCGCCGTCCATGCCGCCGCTGAGGTCCACCGTGTCATCCTAGGTAGTGAACCCGGGGGACGCGGCGGCCGCGGCCGAGCCTGCCGCGATGATGTCGTCCATGTCGGCGTCGGTCTCATCGGTGTCGCCGAGGTGTGTCGTGGATGTTTGTGAGAAGGGCAGGGCGCCACGGCGGAGAGAGGGCATTGGGGAGGACGCGTAAGGCGGCGGCTTGTAGTTGTACGGAGGGTACTGCACGCCGGCAAAGGCGGGCGAGGGCGTGCACTGGTCCGGGTGTCCATGGGGGAACGTGATGTTGGGGTTGAACCCACCGTGTGTGTCCCCGTCGGAGTAGCCCGGCGACGGCGTGCATGCCCATGGTTGCGCCGACGATGAGAAGCCGCCTAGAGAGCCGACGCTTTGCTGGCTCTAGGGCTCGTACTGGGCATGGCCGCCGGGTGGGTTCATCATCCCCACGCGAGCCGCCTCAGACTCGGCTTGAACCGCCGCAGCCGTAGCCGCACGCGCCGCGTTGTCCCGAGCCTTCTTGGCGATGGCCCTATTCTGCCGGTCGGCGGTGACAGCCTCCCAGCGCTGAACTTCCACCCCTCCCCCAGTCGGTGTTTGGCATGCCCGGTGGCTTGGATGGCAGCACCCTCGGCTTCCTCTGCTTCGACTGGGCGATGGTGGCGGGCGCAGTTGTCGCGGCGTGGGGGATCACGTACTTCTTTGGCGGCATGGCGGTGAAGGAAGTATGCCCGAGAGGCAATAATAAAGTTGTTATTTATATTTGCTTATGTCATGATAAATGCTTATTATTCATGCTAGAATTGTATTAACCGGAAACTTAGTACATCTGTGAATACATAGACAAATAGAGTGTCCCTAGTATGCCTCTACTTGTCTAGCTCGTTAGTCAAAGATGGTTAAGTTTCCTAGCCATGGACATGCGTTGTCATTTGATGAACGGGATCACATCATTAGAGAATGATGTGATGGACAAGACCCATCTCAATCCTTAGCATAATGATTGTTCAGTTTTATTGCTACTGCTTTCTTCATGACTTATACATGTTCTTCTGACTATGAGATTATGCAACTCCCAAATACCGGAGGAACACCTTGTGTGCTATCAAACATTACAACGTAACTAGGTGATTATAAAGATGCTCTACAGGTGTCTCCAATGGTGTTTTTTGAGTTGGCACAGATTGAGATTAGGATTTGTCACTCCGTCTATCAGAGAGGTATCTCTAGGCCCTCTCGGTAATGCACATCACTATAAGCCTTGAAAGCAATGTGACTAATGAGTTAGTAGCGGATGAGGCATTATGGGTCGAGTAAAGAGACTTGCCGGTAACGAGATTGAACTAGGTATTGAGATACCGACGATCGAATCTCGGGCAAGGAACATACCGGTGACAAAGGGAACAAGTATGTTGTTATGCGTTTTGACCAATAAAGATCTTCATAGAATATGTAGGAACCGATTGTCTACATAGTTCTCGAACTCGTAGGGTCCACACGCTTAACGTTATGTGACGATTTGTATTGTGAGTTATGTGATTTGATGACCGAAGTTTGTTCGGAGTCCCGAATGAGATCGGGGACATGACGAGGAGTCTTGAAATGGTCGATACGTAAATATCGATATATTGGAAGGCTATATTCGGACATCGGAAAGGTTCCGAGTGATTCGGGTATTTTTTGGAGTACCGGAGAGTTATGGGAATTCGTATTGTGCCTTAATGGGCCATACTGGAAAAGAGAGAAAGGCCTTAAGGGTGGTCGCGCCCCTTCCCCATGGACTGGTCCGAATTGGACTAGGGAAAGGGGGCGCCCCTTCCTTCCTTCTCCTTCTCCCTTCCCTTTTTCCTATTCCATGTGGAAGGTGGAATCCTACTAGCTAGGACTAGGGAGTCCTAGTAGAACTCCACACTTTGGGTGCGTCCTATGAGGGCCGGCCTCCTCCTCCCTCCATCCTTTATATAAATGGCCAGGGGGCACCCCATAGACACACAAGTTGATCATTGATCCCTTAGCCGTGTGCGGTGCCCCCCTCCACCATAATCCACCTCGGTCATATCGTAGCAGTGCTTAGGCGAAGCCCTGTTCCGGTAGCATCATCATCACCGTCATCACGCCGTCGTGCTGACGAAGCTCTCCCTCGACACTCAGCTGGATCAAGAGTTCGTGGGACGTCATCGAGCTGAACGTGTGCAGATCGCGAAGGTGTCGTACTTTCGGTACTAGGAACGTTCGGATCGTGAAGACGTACGACTACATCAACCGCGTTGTCATAACGCTTCCGCTTACGGTCTATGAGGGTACGTAGACAACACTCTCCCCTCTCGTTGCTATGCATCACCATGATCTTGCGTGTGCGTAGGAAATTTTTTAAATTACTGCGTTCCCCAACAGTGGCATCCAAGCCAGGTCTATGTGTAGATGTTATATGCATGAGTAGAACAGAAAGGAGTTGTGGGCGTGAGTATATACATATTGCTTGTCGTTACTAGTTGATTCTTGATTCGGCGGTATTGTTGGATGAAGCGGCCCAGACCGACATTACGCGTACGCTTACGCGAGACTGGTTCTACCGCCGTGCTTTGCACACAGGTAGCTAGTGGGTGTCTGTTTCTCCAACTTTAGTTGAATCAGTTTGAATGAACAGGGTTCTTTCTGAAGATCAAAAAGCAATCACTATACTACGTTGTGGTTTTTGATGCGTAGGTAAGAATGATTCTTGCTCAGCCCGTAGCAGCCACGTAAAACTTGTAACAATAAAGTAGAGGACGTCTAACTTGTTTTTGCAGGGCATGTTGTGATGTGATATGGTCAAGACATGATGAGATATAAATTGTTGTATGAGATGATCATGTTTTGTTGAAGTTATCGGCAACTGGCAGAAGCCTTATGGCTGTCACTTTATTGCATAAGATGCAAGCGCCAAATAATTGCTTTACTTTATCGCTATGTGATAGCAATAGTTGCAAGAGCAATAGTTGGTGAGACGACCATGTGACGACACATTGATAGATATCAAGATGATGGAGATCATGGTGTCATGCCGGTGATGATAGAGATCATGACGGTACTTTGGAGATGGGGATCAAAGACGCAAGATGATCATGGTCATATCATGTCACATATTTTGATTGCATGTGATGTTTATCTTTATGCATCTTATTTTGCTTAGTTCGACGGTAGCATTATAAGATGATCTCTCACTAAATTTCATGGTACAAGTCTTCTCCCTAAGTATGCACCGTTGCTACAGTTCTTTGTGCTAAGACACCACGTGATGATCGGGTGTGATAAGCTCTACGTTCACATACAACAGGTGCAAGCCAGTTTTGCACAAGCAGACTACTCGGGTTAAACTTGATGAGCCTAGCATATGCAGATATGGCCTCGGAACACTAGAGACCGAAAGGTCGAGCGTGAATCATATAGAAGATATGATCAACGTAGAGATGTTCACCATTGAAAACTACTCCATCTCACGTGATGATCGGACATGGTTTAGTTGATATGGATCACGTGATCACTTAGATGATTAGAGGGATGTCTATCTAAGTGGGAGTTCTTAAGTAATATGATTAATTAAACTTTAATTTATCATGAACTTAGTCCTGATAGTATTTTCATATCTATGTTGTAGATCAATAGCCCGTGTTGTAGCTCCCCATTTATTTTTGATATGTTCCTAGAGAAAAATAAGTTGAAAGATGTTAGTAGCAATGATGTGGACTAGCTCCGTGATCTGAGGATTATCCTCAATGCTGCACAGAAGTATTATGTCATTGATGCACCACTAGGTGACAGAACTGTTGCAGGAGCATATGCAGACGTTATGAACGTTTGAAAAGCTCGGTATGATGACTACTTGATAGTTTAGTGCACCATGCTTTAAGGCTTAGAACCGGGACTTCCAAAACGTTTTGAACGCCAGAGAGCATATAAGATGTTCTAAGAGTTGAAATTGGTATTTCATACTCATGCTCGTGTCGAGAGGTATGAGACCTCTGACAGTACTTTTCCTACAAGATGGAGGATAATAGCTCAACCAGTGAGCGTGTGCTCAGAATGTCTGAGTACTACAATCGCTTGAATCAAGTGGGAGTTAATCTTCCAGATAAGATAGTGATTGAAAGAGTTCTCTAGTCACTATCACCAAGTTACTGGAACTTCGTGATGAACTATAATATGCAAGGGATGACGAAAATGATTCCCGAGCTCTTCGCGATACTAAAATCGGCGAAGGTAGAAATCAAGAAAGAGCATCAAGTGTTGATGGTTAACAAGACCACTAGTTTCAAGAAAAGGGGCAAAGGAAAAGAAAGGGAACTTCAAAGAAGAATAGCAAGCAAGTTGCTGCTCCCATGAAGAAGCGCAAAGATAGACCCAAGCCTGGAACTGAGTGCTTCTACTGCAAAGGAAATGGTCACTGGAAGTGGAATTGCCCTAGATACTTGGCGGATAAGAAGGATGGTAAAGTGAAAAAAGGTATATTTGATATACATGTTATTGATGTGTACTTTACTAGTGTTTATAGCAACCCCTCAGTATTTGATACTGGTTCAGTTACTAAGAGTAGTAACTCAAAACGGGAGTTGCAAAATAAACAGAGACTTGTTAAGGGCGAGGTGATGATGTGAGTTGGAAGTGATTCCAAGGTTGATAAGATCACCATCGCACACCCCCTTTACCTTCGGGATTAGTGTTGAACCTAAAATGTTATTTGGTGTTTGCATTGAGCATAAATATGATTGGATCATGTTTATTGCAATACGGTTATTCATTTAAGTCAAAGAATAATTGTTGTTCTATTTACATGAATAAAACCTTCTATGGTCATACACTCAATATAAATGGTTTATTGAATCTCGATCGTAGTGATACACATATTCATAATATTGAAGCCAAAAGATGCAAAGTTAATAATGATAGTGCAACTTATATGTGGCATTGTCGTTTAGGTCATATTGGTGTGAAGCGCATGAAGAAACTCCATGTTGATGGACTTTTGGAATCACTTGATTATGAATCACTTGATGCTTGCGAACCATGCCTCATGGGAAAGATGACTAAGACACCGTTCTCCGGAACAATGGAGCTAGCAACTGACTTATTGGAAATAATACATACTGATGTATGCGGTCCGATGTGTAGAGGCTCGCGGTGGGTGTCGTTATTTTCTAACCTTCACAGATGATTTGAGCGGATATGGGTATATCTACTTGATGAAACATAAGTCTAAAACATTTGAAAAGTTCAAAGAATTTCAGAGTGAAGTAGAAAATCATCGTAACAAGAAAATAAAGTTTCTACGATCTGATCATGGAGGAGAATATTTGAGTTACCAGTTTGGTCTTCATTTGAAACAATGCGGAATAGTTTCGCAACTCACGCCTCCTGGAACACCACAGTGTAATGGTGTGTCCAAACGTCATAACCGTACTTTATTAGATATGGTGCAATCTATGATGTCTCTTATCAATTTATCTCTATCATTTTGGGGTTATGCATTAGAGACAGCTGCATTCACGTTAAATAGGGCACCATCTAAATCCATTGAGATGACACCATATGAACTGTGGTTTAGCAAGAAACCTAAGCTGTCGTTTCTAAAGTTTGAGGTAGTGATGCTTATGTGAAAAAGTTTCAACCTGATATGCTCAAACCCAAATCCGAGAAGTGCGTCTTCATAGGATACCCAAAAGAAACTGTTGGGTACACCTTCTATCACAGATCCGAAAGGCAAGATCTTTTTTGCTAAAGAGTGAATCCTTTCTAGAGAAGAAGTTTCTCTCGAAAGAAGTGAGTAGTAGGAAAGTAGAACTTGATAAGGTAATTGTACCTTCTCCCAAACTGGAAAGTAGTTCATCACAGAAATCAGTTCGAGTGATGCCTACACCAATTAGTGAGGAAGTTAATGATGATGATCATGAAACTTCATATCAAGTTATTGTCGAACCTCGTAGGACAACCAGAGTATGGTCTGCACCAGAGTGGTACGGTAATCCTTTCTGGAAGTCATGTTACTAGACCATGACGAACCTACGAACTATGAGGAAGCGATGATGAGCCCAGATTCCGTGAAATGTCCTGAAGCTATGAAATCTGAGATAGGATCCATATATTTGAACAAAGTATGGACTTTGATTGACTTGCCTGATGATCGGTGATCCATTACGAATAAATGGATTTTCAAGAGGAAGACGGACGCTGATAGTAGTGTTACTATCTACAAAGCTTGAATTGTCGAAAAACAGTTTTTGACAAGTTCAAGGTGTTGACTACGATGAGATTTTCTCATTCGTAGCGATGCTTAAGTCTATCTGAATCATGTTAGCAAATTGCCACATTTTATGAAATCTGGCAAATGGATATCAAAACTACATTCCTTAAATGGATTTCTTAAAGAACAATTGTATATGATGCAACCAGAAGGTTTTGTCAATCCTAAAGGTGCTAACAAAATGTGCAAGCTCCAGCGATCCATCTTTGGACTGGTGCAAGCATCTCGGAGTTGTAATATACGCTTTGATGAGTTGATCAAAGCATATAGTTTTATACACACTTGCGGTGAAGCTTGTATTTACAAGAAAGTGAGTGGGAGCACTACAGCCTTTTTGATAAGTATATGTGAATGACATATTGTTGATCAGAAATGATGTAGAATTTTCTAGAAAGCATAAAGGAGAATTTGAAAGGAGTTTTTCAAAGAAAGAATTACCTGTAAAGCTACTTACATATTGAGCATCAAGATATATAGAGATAAATCAAGACGCTTGATATATTTTTCAATGAGTACATATCTTAACAAGATTTTGAAGTAGTCCAAAATGGAACAGTCAAAGAAAGAGTTCTTGTCTGTGTTGCAAGGTGTGAAGTTGAGTAAGATTCAAAGCCCGACCACGGCAGAAGATAGAGAGAGAATGAAAGTCATTCCCTATGCCTCAGCCATAGGTTCTATAAAGTATGCCATGGTGTGTACCAGACCTATTGTATACCCTGCCCTGAGTTTGGCAAGGGAGTACAATTTTCGATCTAGGAGTGGATCACTGGACAACGGTCAAAATTATCCTTAGAGGACTAAGGAAATATTTCTCGGTTATGGAGGTGATAAAGAGTTCATCATAAAGAGGTACGTCGATGCAAGCTTTGACACCGATCTGGATGACTCTAAGTCACAATCTGGATACATATTGAAAGTGGGAGCAATTAGCTAAAGTAGCTCTGTGCAGAGCATTGTACACATAGAAATTTGCAAAATACATGCGGATCTGAATTTGGCAGACCGGTTGACTAAACTTCTCTCACAAGCAAAACATGATCACACCTTAGTACTCTTTAGGTGTAAATCACATGGTGATGTGAACTAAGATTACTGACTCTAGTAAACCCTTTGAGTGTTGGTCACATGGCGATGTGAACTATGGGTGTTAATCACATGGTGATGTGAACTATTGGTGTTAAATCACACGGCGATGTGAACTAGATTATTGACTCTAGTGCAAGTGGGAGATTGAAGGAAATATGCCCTAGAGGCAATAATAAAGTTGTTATTTATATTTCCTTATATCATGATAAATGTTAATTGTTCATGCTAGAATAGTATTAACCAAAAACTTAGTACATGTGTGAATACATAGACAAACAGAGTGTGCCTAGTATGCCTCTACTTGACTAGCTTGTTAATCAAAGATGGTTAAGTTTCCTAGCCATGGACAAGACCCATCAGTTAGCTTAGCATAATGATCGTTCAGTTTTATTGCTACTGCTTTCTTCATGACTTATACATGTTCCTCTGACTATGCAACTCCCGAATACCAGAGGAACACCTTGTGTGCTATCAAACATCACAACGTAACTAGGTGATTATAAAGATGCTCTACATGTGTCTCCAATGGTGTTTGTTGAGTTGGCATAGATCGAGATTAGGATTTGTCACTCCGTCTATCGGAGAGGTATCTCTGGGCCCTCTCGGTAATGCACATCACTATAAGCCATGCAAGCAATGTGACTAATGAGTTAGTTGCGGGATTATCCATTACGGAACGAGTAAAGAGACTTGCCGGTAACGAGATTGAACTAGGTATTGAGATACCGACGATCGAATCTGGGGCAAGTAACATACCGATGACAAAGGGAACAACATATGTTGTTATGCGGTTTGACCGATAAAGATCTTCGTAGAATATGTAGGAACCAATATGAGCATCCAGGTTCTACTATTGGTTATTGACCAGAGATGAGTCTCGGTCATGTCTACATAGTTCTTGAACTTGTAGGGTCCGCACGCTTAACGTTCTGTGACGATTTGTATTATGAGTTATGTGATTTGATGACCGAAGTTTGTTCGGACTCCCGGATGAGATCAAGGACATCACAAGGAGTCTCGAAATGGTCGAGACGTAAATATCGATATATTGGAAGGCTATATTCGAACATCGGAAAGGTTCTGAGTGATTCGGGTATTTTTCGGAGTACCGGAGAGTTACGGGAATTCGTATTGGGCCTTAATGGGCCATACGGGAAAGGAGAGAAAGGCCTTAAGGGTGGCTGCGCCCCTTCCCCATGGACTAGTACGAATTGGACTAGGGAAAGGGGGCGCCCCTTCCTTCCTTCTCCTTCTCCCTTCCCTTTTTCCTATTCCATGTGGGAGGTGGAATCCTACTAGGACTAGGGAGTCCTAGTAGCGCCCTATGAGGGCTAGCCTCCTCCTCCCTCCATCCTTTATATACGTGGCCAGGGGGCACCCCACAAGTTGATCATTGATCCCTTAGCCGTGTGCGGTGCCCCCCTCCACCATAATCCACCTCGATCATATCGTAGCGGTGCTTAGGTGAAGACCTGTTCCGCTAGCATCATCATCACCGTCATCACGCCGTCGTGCTGACGAAGCTCTCCCTCGACACTCAACTGGATCAAGAGTTCGTGGGGCGTCACCGAGCTGAACGTGTGCAGATCGTGGAGGGGTCGTACTTTCGGTACTAGGATCGGTCGGATCGTGA
This sequence comes from Triticum dicoccoides, assembly GCF_002162155.2. NCBI lineage: Eukaryota > Viridiplantae > Streptophyta > Magnoliopsida > Poales > Poaceae > Triticum > Triticum dicoccoides. Next base: position 631,454,958 of record NC_041390.1, on the reverse strand, counting down.
AGACGTACGACTACATCAACCGCGTTGTCATAATGCTTCCGCTTACGGTCTACGAGGGTACGTAGACAACACTCTCCCCTCTCGTTGCTATGCATCACCATGATCTTGCGTGTACGTAGGATTTTTTTTTGAAATTACTGCGTTCCCCAACAGGCGACCGGCTGGGAGGCGAGCGGGAGGGAGGTTGGCGGGAGGAATGGAGAGAATGAGAGGGAAGTGGGGGGAAAGCGGGAAGAGGCTCTCTACTCGCCAACAGAGCGGCCCCACGCCCCTTTTCACTTGTGCCGGCGCCCCCAGACGCCCCCCAGCGCGCCGGGTTCGGCTCGGATCCGTCGGCGCCAGTTTCGGCCCAAGCCGGCGGAAAACGGGCTACCGGGGGCACGACTGGACCGATTTTTTGACGTCGGTGCGGCAAAAACGCCTGGGGAGGGCCTGTTGGGGCGCGGCTAAAGATGCTCTAAACACATAGTTTATTTAGTGGTGTATCTAAACGATGTGCATTTAATAGGTTTATTTTGTGTTTCTTAAGTGTGGTATCATATGGTTGCCAATGCATTATTTCTTAAGTCTTGTATCTAAATGATGTTACATTTAAGTTGTTTGTTTATAAATCGAGAGATTTTACGGTACATTATAATACACCGGAGCACGTGTATTATATGGATGATCTAACGGATGACACTAACTGATCCTTTTTAGAGCCCAAGAGTATTTTCGACCTAAATTTTTTAATACCTTTAATTGGCCCAATTAGGTCCGGGGTATTCCGGTCCTAAATTTTTCGATTAAATTAATTGCATTAACATTGCACTTTATTATAACACAAATCATCGTGCGTACTCATTTGAATTTCGGTTTGAGCGGTTCGTCCTCTCTCTTCCACTCAAGCCGTAACCTCCGGCGCCCTCGATCACCGCCGATCGCACTCGCCGTGTCACTCCTTCCTCCTCCTCCAATTCCTCACCCCCCCCTCCATCGCAAGTCACCCCCCTCAGGTTGCGGCGCCAGATCTTTCGACGAGCCGCTAATCCCCTCCTTCCCCGAGCCGACGCCACCTTCCCCGACGCGAGAGGCCACATCATCCTCATCGATGTGCATGAACTTTTTCACGCCGGATCTTCGCTGTAAGTGCCTAGCTATCTCAAATCTTGTCTGGTCCCTTCTGCATATCATGGTTTTGAAAAAACTCACACTAATTTGAAAAAATGTTCATGAATAAAAACAATATTCACAATTCAAACAAACATCCGAAAACTCTAAAGATATCATCAACAAAATTTACAAGAATTTATGAAAATGTTCAAAAAATATATATCTTCATAAGTTTGAATATATTTCATAAATTTAAAAAGTATTCATGATTTTGCATTTTTTTGCAAATTTTAAAATCCACACATTTGAAAATAGTTCACAAATTTGGGAAAAAACTTCTCTGAATCTATAAATAAATATAGAACAAAAATAACAAGAAAACAAAAACGAAAAATGTTAATCTGGCTGATAAAACATGGCAATTATAAAAACACAAAAAAGGGTGAAGAAATCCTCTAGAATGTTACCAAAGCCGGGAAACCCACACTGTTCTTTTGTTATATGGGCCGGCCTGTTACGAGAAAAGCTGGATTGGAGGTAAGAGTTTCTGTACCAGAATCAGATGCCAAGTATCCGTCGAAACATGCGCCAAATCTGAAATTCCGTGATGATGTCTTCTCCAAGCCATGTGAATTTGTTTTAGTAAATTACTTGCACTTAGCCTACCTGACTCTTGTTGCTCAGCCCGTGTATGTAGTGTAGGTGATAGAGATGTCGGGTCTCCTTTTTATTTGTGCTAATTCAATTTGCAAGAAACTCAGACAATAGTAGGGTGAAGTACAATTTGAAGAAACTGTCCAGTGTGTGCATCAGTCTAATTCTAATAGTCTATGTTTTTTTTAAATGGAGTGTATTAATTATGATAAAAATGAGTGTATTCAAAATATTCTGTATTAGTTCTGACACTCAAAAGTATTGGTGATGCTAAAACCATATAGTGCTTCCAAGCAAGGAAATCCTACGGAAGACATTAATTTGAGAGAGAGAGAGAGAGAGAGAGAGAGAGAGAGAGAGAGGGGCGGCCATTGTTGCACCCAGTTTCGAGAGAAAGAGCAACGAGTAAACAAAACACAAGGGAAGACGAAAGCCGCCAAGAATGCAAGAAACGGATTTATCGATTGAATTACACCCAGCATTCACTCACCTGCGCAGCTAGTAGTACAACGCAAAATCTATACAACAACACTCTTGTGCAAGGAATACATCGGTGACCTATGCCGGCCTCGATGGCACCACCACCTCGACGCCTGCATCAACCTCTATGGCAATCGTCTCGGTGAAAACTGGAGGTGCCAAGGTAACTACTGAAAATGCAAGTGGAGCAGTCTTGCTGTCCCCTTCTCCCACCACCTGCGACCAAAACAAAGCGAGCATGGTTATAACTCATCCTTCATCTCTTTGATTGATCGTTGAAGGGGGATGCAGATCCATCACTAGCTACCTCGGCACATTTGTCCACCACATCATCGCCGTCCATGGCAGCTCTGGAGGCCTGCTCTTCTGCCCCTGTAGAAACTCCATGAGCGTATGCCTTGTATACGATCTAGACAATGTGACCGAATCCAATTAGCACGCCAAGGCAGCTACCGACCTGTGAGCGAAAAGAGATGGCACTGGCTCATTCTTCAGCTATTAGTTCATCGAATCAAAGAAGGCAAAGAAGCAAACCATGGGACCTTACCAAATGCAGAATCTTGTCTGCACCCCAGGGACTAAGTGTTCGTCCTAGATAAGTGACCAATAGGTATGCGGCGACAAGTGTATCGGCGAATATCATGAGCAGATCCTGGAGCAAGTTTGCATTGCCTCCATGCTCTCTCATCTGTTCCACAAGTATATAGCAACTATTAGTACCGATAAATCACGAGTGGACATGCAGTCACACGCGGTGGGTATCCACACCGCATGTTACCACGCGATTCGTGCGACTCCAATACTTAAGGCTGGTATACCATATACCATCTTGGTATAGCCCTCGTATTTGCAACTGACACCGGCAGGAGATGGCCGGCAAGGCAGGCCGACGCATTGAAGTGAGGCGCGCGTTCATTGCCTCCCGGTCCCAACGGCTAGCTGCACCACATGGACGCTCCCCACGGTCGTTTTAAACTTCGTGCTTGCTTCTCGCTGCCGCCCAACCTTCTTCTCACTGCTTCTTCTCCATTTCTCTCAGTCTTGCCGCAGCTTCCGACCATGTGTTCATCCAAGTCTCCAAGTTCCAGCTGAGCTCCACTCCTCGGGCATCACACCACACCGCCAACCTGCTGGTCATGGCCATGATCTTGGGAAAACTCTTTTCCCGTGTGTTGGGATAGCTGTAGTTTCCACATATTCTTTTCCAGTGTTTTTTCTGCATCGCATGTATCTGCTAGTACATGATGCGTCCTACGTACGCAGCAGGCTGGCCTACCAATAATGCATTTCAAACGGTTATGTGCATGGAGTTTTTTATTTTGATGTGAATGTGCATGGAGTTTTACATAATCAGGCCAACGCTAATCGTGAAATACCATGCAAAACAAATGTAAATACGCCAGGCATCATGGACGGCATTAACATCCCGAAAAAAAGATCTGCCACGCGCTACGCCTGCACCGCACCCATCAAACGGCAATGACTCACGACTGAACAGCTGACTCGCGTTATGGCTAATTAAAACAGCCTAGCGCGCATCAATTACACCCAGGTGCCCTGCATCCAATTATGGCACCCAAATGTCAAATGTCAAACCAACAGATGCTGTTACCACCGTTTCTGAACCCATCTTCGCAAAACCTGTCAGCGTTGTTTCTAGCGCAGTTACCCTAGCTATCAATGCTTCTTGACCTCTCATCCGGCATCGCAACTCTCCTTTTCCTGAAAGCATTGGGCAGGGGAACACCTATGAGACCAAGTAGTAATACTGTAGGATTGAGGCGCGTGAGAGATGATTACAGATGGACGTGTAAGCTCGTAGGCAAAGAAAACAAGAACAAACGCATCAGATAATGGCTAGGATGGGCTAACCTGATCTTTGTCTATGCAGAACCCATGTCCTCCCCTGCTTCTGTTTTTATTTTTACACAGTAGACGGCTTGAAGGAGATCTACAGTGCGAGCCACAAGCAGTTATGCCATCAAATGGGGCATGCGCGTGGGTCGCTAACAGACAAAGTGTATTCATACCATCATAAATGTCGCCTGGTCCATTGGCAGTGCGTATAGCGTGACGTATTCGCAAACGTTGGTAATTAACGTGTCATGTATTTCAACTGGGCCTATAATAAATAGCAATCGCGACGCACACTCGGACGCCCGGGATTACAGTAGTGCTTGGCTGCATGTCCCAAAAATTCACGTCCCTATTAGTACTCCGTACCTCAGATTAGTATGTCTCATGTACGCGTGTCCTCTGGGGTGCTCTGCTTTTTATCACATACTAGTACCTTGTTCATTGCTTCTTTCTTTCAAAAAAAAAAGTACCTTGTTCATTGCCAATAGGAAGGCCTCAAGACAGCCAAAACAAATTAGGATGGCTTCGACTGCAGTATTGTGCCAAGCATAATCATCAGGGATCTTCACCGCGAGCAAGAAAGCTCCAGCTGATACAAAGATTGCCATGCTGGAAATCTGTAACAAAATCTGCAAATCTGCCCAGGTAGAGATCATACTCTCAAACTTGGTGTGTGTTAAGGAGCTATTTGGAATCCCGCCGCTCTGCAACTCCGCTGCCGAACAGAGTGGCATGCAGTTATATCTCGGCGAGCCGCTTCGTAGTGAAGGAGCGGAGGGTTGCCGAACAGCCTAAGTGTACATATTGGGTGTCTTGTACAGCACCATACTCATAGTTTTGAGTACGTGTTGAGTGGAGGGTTGCCGAACACAGGCTAAGTGTACATAATCTTGTTGCTTGTTCCAATGAACGCAAAGCCCACCTTAAGGCCCGCAAGGCCGAGGTGATGCTAGTGGGCACGAAATGGCCCAAGGCATGGAGGCCTGAAGCTGCGCCATTGCTACATATCACTCTTTGTAGGGATCAACTAACCAACAAGTACCCGTCAAGGGTTATTTTGGTAGGCCGAGAGTGCACCACTTGGTGTGCTGTCAGCCGCCTCCACTTGTCACGTGCTTGGCGCTTCCTCGGATTTTTACCTTTTTTCCTGTGTGTTGCGGGTTTTAGATGATATTCTTTTTTCAATTTTTCGGTTTTTGCTTGGTTTCCCTAGGTTACAGACACACAAAAAAATGTGGGAAAGAATTGCACGGATAAACACATTTTTGATAGGTGGGAGTGACCTTTGCGAGGGGTACTCCTTAATTTGTGATTTCGCTCTTTGCGGGGCGCATCTATATCTCACATAATGCGAGTTGGAACGAGCGCTCATATTAGGTGTCACGGAATAGGCCGGCTCAGGTAGGTTTCAGGTAAGTTCGCCTTTTCTCTACGATTTTTTCCTTAGTCAGTTTGATTTTCATTTATGTTATTATTTTTTTGAAAATGGTATAAATACATACATTTCAAAACATAAAACATATTGTGATTTGGAAAATATTAATACAATGTAAAACAAATGTTGGCTTAACTAAAAAAATGTTGATAGCATATTGAAAACGAATTGTGACATTATACATTTGTTCACGTGTTTCACAAAAACTGTATGTGACATTTGTTCACGTGTTTCACAAAAACTGTATGTGTCATTATAAAAAATTCTTAATCAAAAATGTTCACGTGGTTCAAAACAATTATGTGACATTATAAATAAAGATTTAAACATGTATTTGGAAAATATTAAATGGATATCAATAAATGTTTCAGACGTATATGAAAAATGTACAATATTTATTAAAAAAAGTAGACATCCAACATGCATTTGAATGAAATATTATGCATTTTATATAAAATGCTAAACATGCATTAATAACATGTTAAATGTGTATAAAAATGTTCTTGGCATACAGGAAAACTATAGACACAAAAACAATTATTCTAGAAAATGGTAATTTTGTGTTCGAAAAAATTAACATCTATAAAAATAATGTTTCACGTGTACATGGATAATGCACATAGAAAAGCCAGGAAATGCAATACAAAACAACACACAGAAATGAAGAAGAAAACCATGAACAAACACACTTCGAAAGAAAGAAAAAACCTAAATAAAATCAATGAAAAGAAAAATAAATGAAGAATACTGAAGAAATCAATGAAAACCGAAGAAAGAAAAAAGAAACCTGATGAAAAACAATTGTTCGTGATGTATGTAATAAATGTAGGCATAAAAAAATCCATTATAAGCAAATGTTAATCGCATATTTAAAAATGTTGAACATATTTAAAAATAATATTTTATATGTATAGAAAAAACGTACAAGGTCTATAAAAAAATTAGACATCAGAACATATATAATAAAAATATACACATAAAAATTATAATTTCTTAAGTCTGTTAATCTTATATTGGGAAAATGTTAAAAGTGTATATAAAATTGTTTTAATGTACAAAAAATGTTGAATGAGTACCGGAAGAAACATGTCTTGAAAAAAATGAAACTGATGAAAATCGACAAAAACTACAGGAAAACAAAAAAAACCAATAAAAGGCAATAAAATAAAACCAATGCAAAAGAATGATCCCGAGAAGGAAATAAAGATAAAAATGAAGAAAACCATGAAAAGAAACAATGAAAAATGTAGAAAACAAAGAAAGAACGAAAATCCAGTGAAAAATCAAGAAAGAACCAAACAAAAACAAAGAAAAAGGAAAAAAGAAAGAAAAATCAGTAAGACTATGAAAGAAACAAAGAAAACAGGTAAAAACAAAGGAAGACATAAAAAACTATCTGAAGAAATAAAATAAAACGTAAAAGAATTAAAAAAATGAACCAGTACGTTCACCAAGCAAGCGAGCGCTCTGAAGCGAGCAAGCGACCTAAGCGAATCGGTCGGCCGATATGCGCGCGCTTCAAGGGAGAGGAATGCCATACTCGCTTGAAGCGAGATATATCGGCTGGCAACAACCACCCCTCTCCTCGCATGACTAAAAGAAATGGCGCCTGCATTTGCTAGAGGCCGAATTGCAGCCTCATCCTCCATCGTCGGCATCTTCGCCGCCGGGCTCCGCTTGGCACAACTGTGAGCACCACCTCCCATGATCCTTTGCTTTTCTCAGTTGTTCTTTCATTGTAGTATAAAAAATACTCTTATATTAATGAGATGGAGGGAGTATTTCAAAAGATGGATCAGTCTCTTCACTTCAATTCTAGGTGCTTCGATTTGGACTTCAATGGAGCTGGCGAGATGGTCTTCCAAAACTTCCTTCCCATGGACAAATCGGTCACCTGCTTCAAGCTCTTCTTCTCAGCATACCACCAAGTCCATGCCGAGGGAGTTGGCATGCTTGCCTTCTCGTGTTTGTTTGGGTTGTCGATTCACTTGTTTACCATTGTCATTCATCTCTGCAAGGACCACACGTCCTTGGCTAGAGCTTGGGTAAGCCCTTATTGTCATATCGTAACTAGAATTTGTCTTGTACCCATGTGGTTTTTATTTTTGGAAAAGGAGGATTACCCTCGGCCCTCTACATCAGAAATATGCATGTAGCCATAATATTGCAGCACGCTCATCATCATGTAGCCTAGACCCTAAATCCTAAATCCTAAAATACTAAACCTGCCATGGACAGTGGTGATGTGGAGCAGCAGAGGGTGGAGAAATGTGCCGAGGTTCTCGGGATGGATCTGCATCCCCCTTGCACAATCAATCAAAGAAATGAAGGATGAATTATAACCATGCTTGCTCTATTTTGGTCGCAGGTGGTGGGAGAAGGGGACAGCAAGACTGCTCCACTTGCATTTTCAGTAGTTGCCTTGGCACCTCCAGTTTTCACCGAGAAAGTAGAGACGACTGCCATAGAGGACGGTGCATGCGGCGAGGAGGGGGAGGAAGTGCTGCACGACCAAGTCGGCGTTGAGCTGGTGGTGTCGTCGTGATGATTATATGGTGTGTGTGGGCATCAAGGAGGAATTTGACCAATATGTTCGCAATGCCGGTCTCGGCCCCTACATTTCAGATAATTGCAATCAACACCACACTCTCACTGAATCATTTGTCAAAGGATTTAAATTCCATACCCGTGAGTCTAGGGTGTCATTTAAACTTTATGAAAATTCATTTACCGTATCACTAGAGAGATTTGCTCACCACTGCAAAATTCCGTTCTGGGGTTCGCTTGATGAACCACCAAGGGCTGAGTACCAATCATTTTTGACTAGTCTTTGCTACGGTGAGACGAGGGGAGTGACGCAAGGTAGAATAAAGAGCATTCATTTTCCCGCAATTCAGTACTTTGCTTTATTTAATGGGAAATGTATTGTAGGCAAACAAGTTTATAGTACACTTTGTGCTCCAGACTTGAGCCTCACACGCACTACTCTAACCGGTGATAGGAGTTATAATCTTGGAGCAATTGTTGCACACGGATTGCAGCACAATGCTACTAGTGACTATTTCTATGGTGGAATTTACGCCACGCGTTTAGCAAGAGAGCTGGGTGTTTCACCTTTGCCCTTTGACCCTATCCTACCCACGCAGTATTTAGATTTTGATGCTATGAAAATTCATAAGATCCTTAAAGGAGATATTCATAATTGCACCTATAAATTATTGTTTAACCAATCATCTGTGGTTTACACATATTTGCCTGCGCCTGCTTTCTTTGATTATCACAGCAAGGGAAGGTATTTTGTTCTTGAGAGCGAGGCCCGAGCCCACAACGTGACGGTTGAGGCATCACGGCAAGCCGAAGCTTCCGCCCGAGAGCCTCCGTGAGCTACCACGCCGACTACTATCCAGGCTAGTGACTGCTTACCAAGTTAGGCCAAAAGTCCATGCTTAGGGGAGTACGTGTTTCTCACCGAATTACATTCATGTTCACACATTTTCGTTGTCGGTGTTCACATTTTTTCATTGTATTATCCATGTTAAATTTATTTTCTCAATTTCTTCTTATGTGTTTGAAAAACTTTGAGAAAACACAAAAATAGTTCCTGCTTCTTTTTGATTTTTTTTCTAGAGTAGTTAGCTATAGCACTAAAAGAAACCCAAAAAGATTTCTTTGTTCTTCTTTTGCTTGTTGGGACCTTTCCCGTATAAATAGTTTTTCTCATTTTTGCTTTTCCCTTTTATTTGCCTGTTCAAGAAAACCAAAAACTCCAAAAATATTTTAGTGTGTTTCTGTAAATTTCTTTTCTTTTCATTTGAGTAATACCGAGGAGAAGGCCACGATGAAAATGTTAAGTGACTCTCATATGCATAATTATTGATCTAACAAAGAGACCATTTTACCTTGTCTTCTCCTGTTGAATAAAATGTTTGCAGATTCCAGCTTAGTCCACGGCACTCTTGCACTATTATTATTTTCATATCATTTGGTTGTGCAAGTGAAAGGCAATAATGACGATATTCGATGAACTGGCCGTAGCAGAGAGAAACGAGTATGAACTCGACTTGTTCTGTTTGTGTAAATATGTTTAACCTAATATCCATGATTCAGCCCATTATGATTAAACATGTTTGCAATGACAATTAGAGATTATAGTTTCTCATGCCATGCATAAGTAGCTAAGAGTGGATAATGATTTATCTTGGATATCAACATAGCGTTAAAATGATTGTGATGTAGTATGATGATATGGTATCCTCCTCTGAATGTTCAAGTGGCTTGACTTGACACATGTTCATGCATGTAGTTGAATCAAAACCAACATAGTCTCTATGATATTTATGTTCATGGTGTTCATATCATACTCATGCTAGTGTCCAATGTTACTTACGCATAATGCATGTTCATGACCATTGTTGCTCTCTAGCTAACCGCTTCTCAATCTAATTGCTAGTCTTCACCTATATTAAGTGGGAACTCTGCTTGTATCTGCCCCCCAGGCGCGCCCAGGTGGGTTGTCCCCACCTGGTGGCCCCGCAGACCCTGAAACCGACGCTATAAAATCCTGTTTTTCCAGAAAAAATCAGGGAGAAAGAATTATCGCGATCCACGAGACAGAGCCGCCGTCACCTCCTGTTCTTCATCGGGAGGCCAGATCTAGAGTCTGTTTGGGGCTCCGGAGAGGGGGGGTCTTCGTTCTTTGTCATCACCAACCCTTCTCCATCGCCAATTCCATGATACTCCCCACCGAGAGTGAGTAATTTCTTCATAAGCTCGCTGGTCGGTGAGGAGTTGGATGAGATTCATCATGTAATTGAGTTAGTTTTGTTAGGGCTTGATCCCTAGTATCCACTATGTTCTGAGATTGATGTTGCTATGACTTTGCCATGCTTAATGCTTGTCACTTCGGGCCCGGGTGCCATGATTTCAGATCTGAACCATTTATGTTATCACCATTATATCCATGTTCTAGATCCGATCTTGCAAGTTATAGTCACCTACTACGTGTTATGATCCGGCAACCCCGGAGTGACAATAGTTGGACCACTCCCGATGATGACCATAGTTTGAGGAGTTCATGTATTCACCATGTGTTAATGCTTTGTTCCGATTCTCTATTAAAAGGAGGCCTTAATATCCCTTAGTTTCCAATTGGACCCTGCTACCACGGGAGGGTAGGACAAAGATGTCATGCAAGTTCTTTCCATAAGCACGTATGACTATTTACGGAATACATGCCTACATTATATTTATGAACTGAGCTAGTGTCGTACCGCCCTAGGTTATGACTGTCACATGATGAATTTCATCCAACAAATTACCGATCTAATGCCTACGAATTTATCCTATATTGTTCTTGCTAAGTTACTACTGCTATCGTTACTGTTGCACTTGCTACAAAAATACTGCTATCACTGTTACCATTACTATTGCTGTTGTCACTACTATCAAAACCATCATACTACTTTTCTACTGATCACATTGCTGTAGATAATTAATATCCATGTGTAGTTGAATTGACAACTCAACTGCTAATGCTTAAAATATTCTTTGGCCCCCCTTGTGTCAAATCTACAAATTTGGGTTGAATACTCTACCCTCAAAAACTACTGTGATGCTCTATAATTGTGGGTTATCAACCTCAGACGAGGTGGGGAATGAACACGACACGCTCGCCTGCCCCGAGGTTCTGGAATTAGGGAGGCAAAGTGGATCTTGTCTCCGACGAGGGTTATCGGTGTCAAAACCGGCGGATCTCGGGTAGGGGGTCCCGAACTATGCGTCTAAGGCGGATGGTAATAGGAGGCAGGGGACACGATGTTTTACCCAGGTTCGGGCCCTCTTGATGGAGGTAAAACCCTATGTCCTGCTTGATTTATATTGATGATATGGGTAGTACAAGAGTAGATCTACCACGAGATCAGAGAGGCTAAACCCTAGAAGCTAACCTATGGTATGATTGTTGTTGTGTCCTACGGACTAAACCCTCCAGTTTATATAGACACCGGAGGGGGCTAGGGTTACATAGAGTCGTTTACAAGGAAGGAGATCTACATATCCGTATTGCCAAGCTTGCCTTCCACGCCAAGGAAAGTCCCATCCGAACACGGGACGAAGTCTTCAATCTTGTATCTTCATAGTCCAACGGTCCGGCCAAAGGTTATAGTCCGGCTGTCCGGATACCCCCTAATCCAGGACTCCCTCAGTAGCCCCTGAACTAGGCTTCAATGACGATGAGTCCGGCGCGCAGATTGTCTTCGGCATTGCAAGGCGGGTTCTTCTCCAAATTCCGAATTCCTGTTAAATAGTGCCCGGCTTCTTGTGAATGCTGCGCTCCTTGGCTTCCACGCCCAATAATGGCCACCTTCCACGTGTCAAGCGAATGTGAGGAGCCAGGGTGTTTTTACATTTACCCCCTAGCTATGTAAATGAGCTTTCTATTAAAGAGACGAGGATTCAGATCCAAACCACACCATCCTACCTTAGTGAGCATTCATCGGAGCGCACCCGAAAGAGATCCATTCCATCATGGCCGGTCGACGCAGCTCCTCCTCTCGCTCCCCCAGCCCCGAGCCCGGAGATTGGGAGAGGTGTTCCGTCCCGCACAACCAACTAGTGAAGCTTCAGACCCAGGGATTTCTCCCCCCAACGTATATGGTCCCGGTTCGAGCCGGGCTCGCCACCTACAATGACAGAGAGCAAGCGGAGAGCTTTCCCAATCCCTCCAAAGGAGAGCGGGTATGCCTTGTCCCTTATTTGATAAGAGGACTCAGATTTCCAATTCATCCATTTCTCCGGGGGCTCCTGGAGTTCTACGGCCTCCAGTTGCACTGCCTTACCCCTGCATCCATACTACATATCGCGGGCTACGTAGCCATCTGCGAGCTGTTTTTGGGTTGTGAGGCTCATTTCGCACTGTGGAAGAAGTTGTTCTGCCTTGTGCCCCATTCTCAGAGGGGGTCAATATATCAAGTGGGCGGATCCGAAGTATGGCGCATCGCCGGGACTAGATATCTATCCGGAACCCCGAAGAAGGCGTCCGAAGACTGGCCTTCAGAGTGGTTTTATATAGAAGACGTCCCCCTTCCGGATCCTATTCGGATCGGCCTTCCTGAGTTCGATAATGCTCCTTTGAAGAAGCGCCTGAGATGGCGTCCACGGAGCCCCCAGGAGGAAGATGATAGCAATGTTCTTTACCTGATGAGCCGGATAAAGTTATTGGCTCAATCAGGACTGACCATGATCGAAGTCATGGCGATATGCGTTATGCGGGGGGTGTAGCCGCTTCAATATCGAGGCCACCCCATGTGGGATTTCAACGGGGAGGATGATGCCATCCGCTGCGGCCGCAAAGGGCCGGACTCGACCGCTGCTCTAGCAAAAATCTTGTCCAATTTGTACGACGGAGAAGAGGAGGAATTCCCCCGTGTCAATCCACAGGGCGGATTTTCTATGTACAATCCTCCGATTTGGGTAAGTCGACACTTTTCATGCCCATCCATTCCATATTCCCATAGTTAAGTATTTTTACCTTGCGATTGTTGGAAATATGCCCTAGAGGCAATAATAAAATGGTTATTATTGTATTTCCTTGTTCATGATAATTGTCTATTGTTCATGCTATAATTGTATTAACCGGAAACCTTAATACATGTGTGAATACATAGACCACAACATGTCCCTAGTAAGCCTCTAGTTGACTAGCTCGTTGATCAATAGATGGTCATGGTTTCCTAACCATGGACATTGGATGTCATTGATAACGGGATCACATCATTAGGAGAATGATGTGATGGACAAGACCCAATCCTAAGCCTAGCACAAGATCGTATAGTTCGTCTGCTAAAGCTTTTCTAATGTCAAGTATCATTTCCTTAGACCATGAGATTGTGCAACTCCCGGATACCGTAGGAATGCTTTCGGTGTACCAAACGTCACAGCGTAACTGGTTGGCTATAAAGGTGCACTACAGGTATCTCCGAAAGTGTCTGTTGGGTTGGCACGAATCGAGACTGGGATTTGTCACTCCGTGTGACGGAGAGGTATCTCTGGGCCCAATCGGGGACATCATCATAATGTGCACAATGTGACCAAGGAGTTGATCACGGGATGATGTGTGACGGAACAAGTAAAGAGACTTGCAGGTAACGATATTGAACGAGGTATCGGGATATCGACGATCGAATCTCGGGCAGGTATCGTACCGATAGACAAAGGGAATTGTATACGGGATTAATTGAATCCTTGACATCATGGTTCATCCAATGATATCATCGTGGAACATGTGGGATCCAACATAGGTATCCAGATCCCGCTGTTGGTTATTCACCAGAGAAAAGTCAAATAATAATGATCATACGACCGAGATGGTTGACATGTTCCAACCACAGACTGGTAGTTCATGACAGCAGTGAGATGAGTGGGTTTTATGGGGAAAATACTTGTATTACTGAACCAGTAGGATTAAAGTAAAATCCACAAAGATTATGACCTCATCAGCTCCTGAACCTAACCAAAAAGCTGTGCAGCTCTGAGCCCTACCATAACTTGCCATAGAGTGGCTTATATTGTTTTGAGTGCGGCATAGATGAGTAATACTAGTATTCCCTTCAAGCAGTTTTCTTTGGATCCCCTGGATCAAGAAAGGGTTTCTTAACCTATCAATTTCCTTGTTCTCAACAAGTAGACGGCCTCAAGACAGTCCGATTGTCCAATTATCGGAAGATTACTCAACTACGGAGCCAAAGATACACCTTCAAAGATTGCTGATAGTTCTGACTCAAGAGCATTATTACACATGATCAGCGACATGCAGTAAATATGATTGCACCACTTGAGTCTCTGAGCAACATACCAGTTGCCGCCGAACCATCAGAGGGCCGATACGATCCATCTGTAAAAACGAAAAAATAGCTCGCAATATCGCCGTTATAGCACCGTTATGTGTATTTGAAGAAACAAAATGTTTTAGCAAGTTCGGCCGCTACGGCGCTAATCACGTTATTCCATTCTCTACTAGTGTGAATTCTAATGTCCATTACCTGTTCTGGATGGTTCCAATAGTGCAATGGTTCAGCATAATTGGTCTAGATTCAGCAAAGGTGCGGTCTTTCTAGCTCTGTCATGTAAGATTGTAATTTGGTGCTACCAGTAACTGTGAAATTGACCTCTTAAGTTGAACAATTTTTGTTGTAAATTACTCTACTTCATATAGGTGTGTGATGATTAGAGGAAGAATTGTGATGTACATATGACATATTTCCTTTAGCTTTTCATGGTGTATTTTTTTCTTTTTTTTCTTTTTAGATGGGGAGAGGCAGCAGGCTTACTAAGCGATGAGAGATATCCATTGAGGAAATAAGTGAGAGAGCTGCAGAGACAGGCAAGATAGCACACTAGGGGTAGGGACATGCGGCTGCGGTCGGGCCGTCAAAGGATTCTATGTTTTTCCCACAAGCATGATCACTACCAATTGTTTAAAAGGAACTGACATTGATACTTGAGTATGACTTCAATTCTTTCTCAAAACGCACATTCATACTTGAGTATGACATGGCGTTAATATTATGAGGCATACAAGATAAAGCAAGCCACACATAAAAAAATAAAAAACATAATTCATTATTCCGTTGTCAAATAGTACACTCATTGAAATACTTGTAGACTCATCACACTCATACATATATGAGCAAACAATATAATTCACACATGCCCACACAAACTACATATAGCATTACTAATGCATGGCTATCGATATCACACTCGGTCACTTTATTCAATCGATTCTAGCCTATAATAAAGGTACAAAAGATAAAGCTGGCCATGTAAGGCAGGCTAACTAGCCAATGTATGGTGCAGGAGGAGCAACCACCCATGTATCAGGCACCGGGCCGACGATGTTGTAAATGATAACGCGTACTTGGTCTTGTGGCGGTGGGGATGGAGCCTCGCTTGGAGGGAGTACTCGGGCAATTCTGATATCAGGCCTCTCCTGAGAGATGATCTGAACTGCAGCATTGAGTTCTATACCAATCAGACCCGGCCACGATTCAGGTACCAGACCAGGCATGTCTACCCTTATCACGCACTAACCCTAGCCTTCCTCCCTTTTGAAATTGCTATTTAACGACAAGCATCAATAATTGAGAAATACATAGAGAATCAAGAGAAACATGCATGGTTTTTGGTTTTATAATAATAATAATAATAATAATAATAATAATATGCCTTAATTATCTCTGGTATTAACTGATAAAGGGATGAGAAACATGCTCTAAGCCTAGGAAGATGTCATAATCGAAAGCGTTATCTCCTAGACAAACAAGTAATCAGTGTACTGAAATATTTAATGGAAAATGTATGCAACAATAAAAAAATTCATGCCAACCTTTAGGGAAGAAGAGGCTGCTATACCTAACAGAACCTTAGCTTTTCTCGTGGTGATGATCTTGTGTTCAAGGTATGTGTGCGTATAAATACAAATGTATTAGTGCACTCCTATTTGAGTAGCTTACGACATCTCGATTATAACAGTGCATGCATTTTGTTCACAGTTAATTGATAAGAAGCATCAGCATATGCCCTCCCTGTCCAAATTAAGGTTGTCAATGATAACAATGCATTCATTTATCCTCATTAATTAAGAAACATCAGCATATCCACTGTTGTCCAGATTAACGATGTTGATGGCAAAGATCCATGCATTTTACTTGATTGATTAAGAAACATCAGCATATCCCACTTCCGTTGAGAGTAACGATGTCGATGACACAATAATGCATGCATAAGCATGTAAGTTGAAATAGCATGTACCTTTTTATATTAGATATACGTATGCAGAGCATCACCACATAGAAACATGTGTGTTTAAATAAGTGCACCTTATTGCAACATACTTTTGCTCAATTTATTATTTCAACACAGATTATTGTCCCATTTATTCAGAAAAGTCATCACTAGAAGTTCCTTTCGATCTGCGAGTTATATAGAGGTATCACTGTCGATTCATAGTAAATAATGTATCGTTGTGCGTTTTTAGAAAGAATTGAAGTCATACTCAAGTAACAATGTCAGTTCTTTTTATAGAATTGCTCAGTGATCAGGCTTGTGGAAAATACGTAGAATCCTTTGACATCCCGACTGCAGCCGCATGTCCCAACCCCTAGTGTACTATCTTGCTCGTCTCTACATCTCTCTCACTTATGTCCTCAATGGATATCTCTCGTCGCCTAGTAAGCCCGCTGCCCATCCCCATAAAAAATCGTCGCTTTGAAACATGCATTTACAATTTATTAATTAAATTCGTGATCAAATTTTGGCATAAAATAGTAAGGAACCAATAAACCAGGACGAGGAGGTAGTAGCTACCTAGGGTTCTCAGTCGAATTAAGACTTAAGTGGGCGACGTCGGTCGGCTAGAACATGGAATGCAATTTCTCAACAGGTGCACGAGATGGACTATTATATATGAGCCTCGAGCTTCCCTGGACCATGCCACGTTGCATGGAAATAGTAGACATGTCATTTTCAGCTCACCCGGCTACCAGCTCCGCTTGATTTTGTCGATCACGAATGTTTCTTCATTCCATTTTTTTCTTTAAAAAACACAGACGCAGACGTAGACGTACACATGCATGCAAAAGGAAACGCTCATCCACCACTCGGCGTGTTGCACGAGCAAGACGCCGAGATTGAGTCGAACTAATTATGATCGATCAATCCATTCGGCAGTGGTGATGTTGTGGTTAATTAACCAATTAAGGGAGG
>NC_041390.1:631323485-631437226 GCF_002162155.2 Triticum dicoccoides | reverse complement strand
TTTCCTTTCTTAATTTCAGCTGCATGGTTTGATTTGACCACTCTTATGGCACCCACACTCTCAGCTTGGATCACTAGCTTGTGTTTCGATTTAACCAGTTGCTCACATGTAATTTGATGTACTTATTTTATATAATTCAATTCGATGTGAAGTTTGGCACCAAAGTAGCTAGATATAAAGTAAGGCAACAAAGGAAGACTAACGTAGGAAAAGGAAAGGGAGGTAACCCGAGTACATCACAATGCTAAATGTAGCCTTAGTTACATGGATGCGACGTTAAACCACATATTAAAGAGTAATAAGTGTATATAGCAACAAATGAACCAACCAAGGCAACCTTACCATAGATTGATTGAGATCTATGACAACACACATCCAAAGTTGAACACAATGCATGCACACTACGTGTGTTACTCTTTGCAAAGAAGATGTTCTCATCAGCGAAGAGGAGATGTGAGATAGGAGGACCAAGTCGGCCTTTCAAACGAGAAAAAAATCTTCTCTTTCTTAGTTTTGATTTTGAAATAGAGGAGAGAGAAAGCTGCCATTACAGTCGATGAAGAGCTTTGAGAAGGTGCCAAGCAAAATGATGGAGATCTGTAACTGCATTGCATGATAGGATAACATGATGCATGCATCAAGCGAGATGCGTGCTTGGTAATAGGAGTCCGCTGGTAGCACCGCCATGGGCTGGGTCATTGGGACACATATGGTGGTGCATCTGGGGCCTTGCACACAAACACCATGCCGACACACCAACAACCAAGTAATTGGGGAGAAGAGTAAGCTCTTCCAAGCATAGGCAACTTCATGAAGCAACTGCTCCCTAGCAAGGTTTAGCTGTCGCAAGATTCATGGTCGCACTAGCAGGAGGTTTTCTATTCCACGAACGACTCAAGAAACGGTAGATGAAGACATATCTGAGTTACTGTTCCATATTTTTCTGTCTAATCATCTTATTTGTCAACTGAAATTTAACCAATTTCTCGTCTCAATAAAGTTTATCTCAATTAACAGTTAATCTACATGGATGGATGGAACTACCTTTTAAAAATAATAAGGGGGTGTACCAAAGCAAAAGCCAAATAATAATGATATACGACCCAGATGGTTGACATGTTCCAACCACAGACAGGTAGTTCATGACAGCAGTGAGATGAGTGGGTTTTTTTACGGGTAAAATACTTGTATTACTGAAACAGCACGATTACAGTAAAATATACAAAGTTTTATGACCTCATCAGGTCCTGAACCTAACCAAAAAGATGTGCGGCTCTGAGCCCTACCATAACTTGCCATAGAGTGGCTTATATTGTTTTGAGTGCGACGTATATGAGTAATACTAGTATTCCCTTCAGGCAGTTTTCTTTGAATCCCCTAGATCAAGAAAGGGTTTCTTAACCTATCAATTTCCTTGTTCTCAACAAGTTCACGGCCTCAAGACAGTCTGATTGTCCAATTATCGAAAGATTACTCAACTACAGAGCATTATCACACATGATCAGCGACATGCAGTAAATATGATCGCACCACTTAAGTCTCTGAGCAACATACCAGTTGCCGCCGAACCATCAGAGGGCGGATATGATCCATCTGTATCAACGAAAAAATAGCTCGCTATATCGCCGTTATAGCGTCGTTATGTGTATTTGAAGAAACAATACGTTTAGCAAATTCGGCCGCTATGGCGCTAATCACATAATTCCATTCTCTACTAGTGTGAATTGTAATGTCCATTATCTGTTCTGGATGGTTCCAATAGTGCAATGGTTCATCATTATTGGTCTAGATTCATCAAAGGTGCGATCTTTCTAGCTCTCTCGTGTAAGATTGTAATCTGGTGCTATCAGTAACTGTGAAATTGTCCTCTTAAGTTGAACAGTTTTTGTTGGAAATTACTCTACTTCATATTGGTGTGTGATGATCAGAGGAGGAATTGTGATGTACATATGACATATTTCCTTTAGCTTTTCGTGGTGTATTTTATCTTTTTTTTTTCTTTTTTGATGGGGGGGGGGCAGCGGGCCTACTAAGTGACAAGATATATCCATTGAGGAAATAAGTGAGAGAGCTGTAGAGATAGGCAAGATAGCACACTAGGGGTAGGGACATGCGGATGCGGTCGGACCGTCAAAGGATTCTACGTTTTTCCCACAAGCATGATCACTACCAATTCTTTAAAACGAACTGACATTGATACTTGAGTATGACGTCAATTCTTTCTGAAAATGCACATTCATACTTGAGTATGACATGGCGTTAATATTATGAGGCATACAAGATAAAGCAAGCCACACATAAAAAATAAAACACATAATTCATTATTCCTTGTCAAATAGTACACTCGTTGAAATATTTGTAGATTCATCACACTCATACATATATGAGCAAACAATATAATTCATGCATGCCCAGACAGACTACATATAGCATTACTAATGTATGGCTACCGATACCACACTCGCTCACTTTATTCAATCGATTCTAGCCTATAATAAAGGCACAAAAGATAAAGCCGGCCATGTAAGGCAGGCTAACTAGCCAATGTATGGTGCAGGAGGAGCAACCACCCATGTATCAGGCACTGGGCCAACGACGTTGTAAATGATAACGCGTACTTGGTCTTGTGGCGGTGGGGATGGAGCCTCGCCTGGAGGGAGTACTCGGGCAATTCTTATATCAGGCCTCTCCTGAGAGATGATCTGAACTGCAGCATTGAGTTCAGTACCAATCAGACCTGGCCACGATTCAGGTACCGTACCAGGCATGTCTACCCTTATCACACACTAACCCAAGCCTTCCTCCCTTTTGAAACTGTTAATTAACAACAAGCATCAATAATTGAGAAATACATAGAGAATCAAGAGAAAAATGCATGGTGTTTCGTTTTTATAATAATAATAATATGCCTTAATAATCTCTGGTATTAACTGATAAAGGGATGGGAAATATGCTCTAAGCCTAGGAAGATGTCATAATCGAAAGCATTATCTCCTAGACAAACAAGTAATCAGTCTACTGAAATATTTAATGGAAAATGTATGCAACAATAAAAAAAATTCATGCCAACCTTTAGGGAAGAAGAGGCTGCTATACCTAACAGAACCTTAGCTTTTCTCGTGTTGATGATCTTGTGTTCAAGGTATGTGTGCATATAAATACAAATGTATGAGTGCACTCCCATTTGAGTAGCTTACGCCATGTCGATTATAACAATGCATGCATTTTGTTCACAGTTAATTGATAAGAAGCATCAGCATATGCCCTCCTTGTCCAAATTAAGGATGTCGATGATAACAATGCATTCATTTGTCTTCATTAATTAAGAAACAGCAGCATATCCACTGTTGTCGAGATTAACGATGTTGATGGCAAAGATCCATGCATTTTACATGATTGATTAAGAAACATCAGCATATCCCACTTCCGTTGGGAGTAACGATGTCGATGACATAATAATGCATGCATAAGCATGTAAGTTGAAATAGCATGCATGTACCTTTTTTATATTAGATATACGTATGCAGAGCATCACCACATAGAAACATGTATGTTTAAATAAGTGCATCTTATTGCAACATACTTTTGCTCAATTTATTATTTCAACACAGATTATTGTCCCATTTATTCATAAATTTCATCACTACAAGTTCTTTTGGATCTGCGAGTTATATAGAGGTATCACTGTCGATTCATAGGAAATAATGCATCGTTGTGCGTTTTTAGAAAGAATTGAAGTCATACTCAAGTAACAATGTCAGTTCTTTTTATAGAATTGCTCAGTGATCAGGCTTGTGGAAAATACGTAGAATCCTTTGACATCCCGACTGCAGCGGCATGTCCCAACCCCTAGTGTACTATCTTGCTCGTCTCTACATCTCTCTCACTTATGTCCTCAATGGATATCTCTCGTCGCCTAGTAAGCCCGCTGCCCATCCCCATAAAAAATCGTCGCTTTGAAACATGCATTTACAATTTATTAATTAAATCTGTGATCAAAATTTGGCATAAAATAGTAAGGAACCAATAAACCAGGACGAGAAGGTGGTAGCTACCTTGGGTTCTCAGTGCAATTATGACTTAAGTGGGCGAGGTCGGTCGGATAGAACATGGAATACAATTATTAATTTCTTAAGAGGTGCACCAGATGGACTATTATATATGAGCCTCGAGCTTCCCTGGACCATGCCATGTTGCATGGAAACAGTAGACATGTCATTTTGAGCTCACCCGGCTACTAGCTGTGCTTGATTTTGTCGATTACGAATGTTTCTTCATTCCATTTTTTCTTTCAAAAACACAGACGCAGACGCAGACGTACACATGCATGCAAAAGGAAACGCTCATCCACCACTCGGCGTGTTGCACGAGCAAGACGCGAAGATTGAGTCGGACTAATTATGATCGATCAATCCATAAGGCAGTGGTGATGCTGTGGTTAATTAACCAATTAAGGGAGGGAGGGCGGGTGGGAGGGAGGGAGCTACCCGAATACATATAATTCATGCATGCCCCATCCATGATGGATGTGTACATGGACACTCAATTGATGATCCCCCCCCTCCCCCCGGTTCCTTTCTTAATTTCAGCTGCACGGTTTTAACCAGCTAGTCAAAAGGTACTTATTTGACTTACAAGATTGGAAGATGGTCCGAAAATATATTTATCAGGCCTTATGTTCCAGAAGCTAATGATATAGCTTCTAGATTTGACCGCTCTTATGGCACCCACACTCTCAGCTTGGATCACTAGCTTGTGTTTCGATTTAACCAGTTGCTCACATGTAATTTGATGTACTTATTTTATATAATTCAATTCGATGTGAAGTTTGGCACCAAAGTAGCTAGATAAAAAGTAAGGCAACAAAGGAAGACTAAAGTAGGAAAAGGAACGGGAGGTAACCCGAGTACATCACAATGCTAAATGTAGCCTTAGTTACATGGATGCGACGTTAAACCACATATTAAAGTGTAATGAGTGTACATAGCAACAAATGAACCAACCAAGGCAACCTTACCATAGATTGATTGAGATCTATTACAACACACATCCAAAGTTGAACACAATGCATGCACACTACGTGTGTTACTCTTTGCAAATAAGATGTTCTCATCAGCGAAGAGGGGATGTGAGATAGGAGGACCAGGTCGGCCTTTCAAACGAGAAAAAACATTTTCTCTTTCTTGGATTTGATTTTGAAATAGAGGAGAGAGAAAGCTGCCATTACAGTCGATGGAGAGCTTTGAGAAAGTGCCAAGCAAAATGATGGAGATATGCAACTGCATTGCTAGATAAGATAACATGATGAATGCATCAAGCGAGATGCGTGCTTGGTAATAGGAGTCCGCTGGTAGCGCCGCCATCGGCTGGGTCGTTGGGACACATATGGTGTGTGGTGCCTGTGGGGCCGTGAACACGAACACCATGCCGACACACCAACAACCAAGTTATTGGAGAGAAGAGTAAGCTCTTCCAAGGATAGGCAACTTCACGAAGCAACTGCTCCCTAGCAAGGTTTAGCTGTCGCAAGATGCATGGTCGCACTAGCAGGAGGTTTTCTATTCCACGAACTACTCAATAAACGATAGATGAAGACAGATCTGAGTTACAGTTCCATATTTTTCTGTCTAATCATCTTATTTGTCAACTGAAATTCTACCAATTTCTCATCTCAATAAAGTTTATCTCAATTAACACTTAATCTACTTGGATGGATGGAACTACCTTTTTGAAAATAATTAGGGGGTGTATCGAAGCAAAAGTCAAATAATAATGATCATACGAGCGAGATGGTTGACATGTTCCAACCACAGACTGGTAGTTCATGAAAGCAGTGAGATGAGTGGGTTTTTTTACTGGGAAAATACTTGTATTACTAAAACAGTAGGATTACAGTAAAATTTACAAAGTTTTATGACCTCATCAGGTCCTGAACCTAACCAAAAAGATGTGCGGCTCTGAGCCCTACCATAACTACTATTCCCTTCAGGAAGTTTTCTTTGGATCCCCTAGATCAAGAAAGGGTTTCTTAACCTATCAATTTCCTTGTTCTCAACAAGTTGACGGCCTCAAGACAATCCGATTGTCCAATTATCGGAAGATTACTCAACTACAGAGCCAAAGATACACCTTCAAAGATTGCTGATAGTTCTGGCTCAAGAGCATTATCCCACATGATCAGCGACATGTAGTAAATATGATCGCACCACTTGAGTCTCTGAGCAACATACCATTTGCCGCCGAACCATCAGAGGGCGGATACGATCCATATGTTTCAACGAAAAAAATAGCTCGCTATATCGCCGTTATAGCACCGTTATGTGTATTTGAAGAAACACTACGTTTAGAAAATTCGGCCGCTACGGTGCTAATCACGTTATTCCATTCTCTATTGGTGTGAGTTGTAATGTCCATTATCTGTTCTGGATGGTTCCAATAATGCAATGGTTCATCATTATTGGTCCAGATTCAGCAAAGGTGCGATCTTTCTAGCTCTGTCATGTAAGATTGTAATCTGGTGCTACCAGTAACTATGAAATTGACCTCTTAAGTTGAACAATTTTTTTGTAAATTACTATACTTCATATAGGTGTGTGATGATCACAGGAGGAATTGTGATGTACATATGACATATTTCCTTTAGCTTTTCGTGGTGTATTTTTTTTCTTTTTTGATGGGGAGGGTGTCGCTTTGCGGCCTCACGCACGGTATTCCCACGGGTGTCGCCTTACCATGGCCCGGGACCGTTTGCGCCTTTTGGCTCACGTATATGATAGTGTCTCTAGCATCTATATGACAGAGAACCCGGGCCGACATGACTAGTCGTGGACCCAAAGTGGCACTAACTTATGGGGACAGGCATACATGAATCAACATCGAGCATGTCGGTCAACAGCGTGTGAATCCGGGCTGTAGCACTGGGCTAACAGGACTCCGGTGAACCGAGCTGTAGCGGGCTAGGCAGGACTCCGGATGTCACCGCGTGATATTTCCCCGAAGGGACAGACACAGGAACGAAGTGAATCACATGCCGGCCAGTCAAGTGTTCCGGAGCAGTACTGTTGGGCTAGCAGGACTCCGGTGAACTGGGTTGTAGCGGACTACTATGGCTCGTGGAAGCACAAGACTACATTTCCCCATAAGAGAGGCTACCAAGGATAAACAACTAGGTTGTCGGATCCCACACATACCAAGCATTTCAATCATACACACAATATGCTCAATATGTGCAATACAACATGGCATCACAACAAGACTCTACAGCTCAGAGTATTTATTCATTAGGCTCCGAGGAGCGAGATATTACAAACATGGGTCTCATGACCCAACATACAGAGCATACAAGCAACAAGCACATGCGGAAGCTTAACTTGTCCAAGTACAAACAACTACAAATGAAAAAGGCTAAGAAGCCTGACTATCTACCAGATCCTGCCGAGGGCACAAGATCGTAGCTGAGGTATCGAGCTAAACATCGAAGTCCGCACGGAACTACTAGCGAGAATGACGTCTCTCTGCAAAACATAAAATAGGCAAACGTGAGTACAAATGTACCTAGCAAGACTTACATCAGAACTATCTACATATGCATCGGTATCAACAAAGGGGTGGTGGAGTTTAACTACAGCAAGCCAACTTTTGACTCAGTGGCTAACCTGAACTACGACTGCAAGTAACTCTTTTGAGGTGGTACACACGAGTCCACATATTCACCATATCAATACACCACTATGGATCCGCTTCCGTCTCCCTACGAGAAGGCCATCCATAGCACTCACGCTTATCTTGCGAGTTTTAGAGTATCCACTTTCACTTGTCTATGAACTATGCAAGGGGTCCAAGTTTCCATCTCCGAGGAATCCGGCTATTCGAATAGATAATGATAACCCTGCAGGGGTGTACTTCTTCACACACGCTCTTGCCACTTATCGCCCTATACACGTCATGTACCTCGGCAACCTTCAAGCGGAAGCCGAGCGAGGGAGTCGGCCATGACCTGACTAACCAACAAGTCTCTAATCCAGGTTTATCGCCTATTCGGGTTCCATCCAAAAGGAGATCCGGCCAGGGTGTCGCTCATGGCCCCAAATGATGTGTGCAGGGTTCCCAAGTCCACCATCCGGGTGCCACTTGGTACACCGTGCCATTGTGCCTAGTCTGTCCCAATCCCACCTGTACCGGGTGCCACTTGGTAGACTACTAACACTACCTACAAACACCATAAACTAGTTGCAACTCCTGGACAGAGATCGAGTTGATTAATAAGCCAAGATGGGCTGAGTTGCCGGAACCCAATATGTGGTAGTAACTGTTCATGGATCACAAACACAAAACTCAGTTCCTGAGGACGGCTGCAATGAGACAACCCACCATGTACTCCTACATGGCCTCTCACCGCTACCTTTACCTAATCGTGTTCACACACTTAGATCACACACAGTAGGGCATGTTCAACACAATTCCAATTCATCCCCGATGAATCATACCTGACTCAACTCTAAGCAGTAGCAGGCATGAAAAACAGGCATGAATGAGTAGGCACATCAGGTCTCAAGAAACTCCTACTCATGCTAGTGGGTTTCATCTATTTACTGTGGCAATCACAGGTCATGCGGAGGAAAGGGGTTCAGCTACCGCAGCATGTAACAGTTGAAACGTTGTTGTCCTAATGCAGTAAAAGAGAGCAGGAGCGAGAGAGTGGGATTATATCGGAATGAACAAGGGGGTTTTGCTTTCCTGGCACTTCTGAAGATATCATTGGGTCTTCATCAGTGTCAACGATCACAGCGTCGGTACAACGTCTATCGAGAGGGAACAAACACCGGCAACTGAAAAAGAACTCAATCAACACATGACGATATGCAACAATATGATGCATGCTATGACATGGCAATATGAATGTGTTTTGCACTAATGCATCTAGCAACAATTTAAATGAAGTCCACATGGACCAAGGGTTCATATGCAAACTCCATATTTAGCATTTAAAATGCCATTATCATGTTTACACTTATACAATGGGTATAAGTTGGTTGAACATGCATGAAAGTAGTATAAATAGATAGATTGGATTTTTCTGATAATTTTTCATATATAAATTATTTCATTTGGAGTTACGGTTGAATTTCTATGATTTTTGGAAGTTTTGGACATTTTCTGAATTAAATAATCATTTCTGATTTATTTAAAATCCAAAAAGCATTAATGCGTCAGCCTGACGTCAAAATGATGTCATCAAGTCAACAGCGTTAGCCCAGGTCAAACCTGACGCTGGGACCCACTGGTCAGTGTCTCAGGCTGGTTTGGGTCTTTGACAGGTGGGACCGGTCAATGTTAACTTGACCAAGTCAAAGCTGACACGTGGGGTCCACACCGATTAGCACTAATCTAAACAAAAATTAAACTAATTAATTTTTGGCGTCGGGGCCCACACGGCAGTGGCACTATGGTGTTAGTTAAGGCGTCATTAGAGGCTAATGACATCGCCACGTCGGCTTCGCCGGAGTTAGGCCGCCGGCGATGGCCAGGCGCGGCGGAGGTGCTCGGAGTCGAGCTGTGGCCCTTCGTTCAAAGCTTGGCTGGGCTCTCTGGAAAGCTGGCGCGACGGTGCGTCGAGTGGTGGTGGTTGTCGGGCCTGGGACAGCCGGAAACGACGCCAGTGACGAGCCTTGCGGCTGCCGGAGTTCGGGCGAGGCCGAACTCGTCGTTGCGGTGGCTTTAGAAGAACGGAGCCAGCTCCTACGTGATCTACACGATGCGGTGAGTGTGTTGGACGCGTCGGGCGGAGCATTTGGTCGCCGGAGTCGCGTCGGCGGCGAGCGCAGGCGGCGGCGGGTTCGGGCGTAGGCGGTCCGGTGGCTACGGAGACCTACGGGGAAGAAGAGAGGGATGGGCAGGGTCGGAGGCTCACGGCGAGTCGGACGAGGAGGTCAGCGAGCTCGGAGACGGTCCGGAGCAGTCGGGGCGGCAAGGAGGATCTGCGGCAACCAGCGAGGAAGAAGATGACGTTGGCGGCATCACATGGCTTCCGGCGCCGTCCGCCTTGGTGAGGAGGAAGAGGGGAACGAGGCGGGGCTTCTTGGCGCGTCGGCGAGGTGTGGGGTCGCTGGTGGCCGTGGTAGAGCACGGCGGCGCCCTCTGGTGCGCTCGGGAAGAGAGGGAGAGGGAGCCAGAGGAGGGGAAAGAGGTCCAGGGAGAGAGGGGAGAGGACGAGGGGGTCGGGGGGTGTGCGTGGCGGCGACCAGGCAGTCGAGGGGGGGGGGCACGCAGGCAGGGAGGAGCCAGCGCGGCTCGGGCACGCAGCTGCTTCTCCTCCTGGCAAGAGGAAGAAGACAGTGCTGCCCCTGGTGGGCCGGGCTGGCTTTGCCCGGCTAGGCTGCTACAGTGGTGGGCCGGTTGGCCCACCAGGCAGGTTCTCCCTCTTTCTCTTTTAATTTTGTTTTCTATTATTCTGTAGTCTTTAGGGCTTTATTAAAAATACTTAGACACTTCCAAAAATCACCAAACTGCTCATGCTCACTGTATGGAATAAACCCAACATGAAACATTTCAGTTTGGGATTATTTGGATATTATTTCTTATATAACAGAAATAATTCCAACCCAATTATATTATTGATTTGAATCAAAGGCCCAAATAAATTATTTCTGTGACTCCCAAAATATTGGTTTGAATTTCACCTCATGCCAATATTTTCACAGAATAACAGGAACATTTTCTTGCACTCATTTGATGAGATTTAAATGTTGGTTATTTTTAGAGGTTTTCTGAGGCTTGGAAAATTCCTCAATTCAAATTTCAATTGAATTTAAACATGATGCAGCAAACCAAACTAGTCCAAGGCCAGGGTAAAGCTAGGGCTGTGACAACTCACCCCCACTAAACAAGAATCTCGTCCCGAGATTCAAGACGTGAGGTAAGAAGACAGAGGGGGCACAAGACCAACACAATCTTCACGATCCAAGTTGCACCTCATAAGGATTTTGATTCGTAGCATACGTTGATCTTGACATCCTCGCTTTTGAGATATTCATCTACGAGATGATGACGGAAAGAAACTCTACTAGGATTGATCTTCTCGAGGATCGAGTTATACAATATCAGCTCGCGAAATGAGATGTTGAAACATCTCGAGTTGAGACACAAAACACATCGAGAGGGATGGAAGAACAATGACATGGTTTAATTTGGTGGGCAACAATTCCACGCTTAGAAAGATGGTGGATGGTGTCAAGGTGGGGAGGAAACAATTGTCATGATCCCGTAACGGGGCACCTTGGAAAAGGTGACTCGTTGGACTGTTGCCTTAAGTGGCAAAAAGAATTACTTTTGATCCATAGATCATTGAAACTCTTCATACCAGCTTAAGGCAAATTACAACTGATTGTTTGAAAGAGCTCGAAGAAATTGCATACTCGGACTAGGATGGACAATGTGGACTACCTTGTTGAAGACAACGCAATGGATGACTTTGCTTATCATCAGAAATGGATGGGACCCATGGTAGGACCACTTTCGAAGATGATCCTGAACATCAATTACCGAGAAGGGCAGCCCATGGAAAATTGGCACAACGGGTTGCAAGCTGGGAACAAAATGCAAATGTTGGGAATGTTCCAACCATCATATCTGCCTGAGATTCAGATCTGGTTAGAAACAGGATGCTTCAGACTCAACATGTCTGAAAAGAAGAGTTGCAACACAAATCGACGAGATGATGTTGCGAGATTCTCGGGAAATGAACTATGATAGAAAGCTCCAAAACATGAGTTGTTTCTGCTACATACATGTGAGCATGTTGTCCAAGACAAGCATGACCACATAGTAGTCTTATAATAAAACACTATCGAGTTCAGGTGGAAATCATCATCGAGGATATTGAAGTCTTCTGCATTACCATGGATTGGCAGTTAACTTCTTTTCATAGAACAAATCAATCAGTGGCTTGGTGTAATACGAAATTCATATGGAACGAAGATGATCAGTCTAACAGACCACAGAATACTTCACACGTGCATGACCGACTCGGGATGATTCCAGAGGAAGCAAAAACAAGCTTTCTCGAATTCACGGCGACAACTTGCATCGATTGCACGTGAACTTAGAGGAAGTTGCTACTTTCATCCAAACATATGCTTCATGAACGGAACATGAGGGCATTGTTTACAAAGTTTCCAACACTAGCTTAATGTTTAACACGAATCATGGAGGAGACAAGATGCTGCTGATGGACTCAATAGCAACTCATCAGAATTTCCATATCACTGGACTTCCACCATCATGTGAACACGGTGATAGCATTGGTCAGACCAAAAGATGTAACGGTGTATGCTCGACGAGTCAACCACGAGTAGGACAACATTACGAACATCGTTGGTTCTGATTTAACTTGACAATAGCTCATACTCAAGTCAAAGTTTGCCAAGACAATAGATTCAACAACTAATCACGAGGACCAATTGGTGAAGATATCATCTTTCTTCAACACACACACAAACACAAAGATATCCCTTCAGAAAGAACCAAATTCGGCAAAGCTTTTTATCTTCCAACTCTCCAAGTTGTGGTTTAGCTTAACCAACTAGCTCAGGGGTAACCAACACGGATTCTTGGAGAAGGGGTGGTTTATAAGAAACCAACTTGATCACGAACTCAACATAGCGGTCAGGTGACAACCTGGTGATACTTCCGAGAAGATATTCGGAAAATCACGAACCACCAATATGTTACTAAGCTCGAGAACAATCTTGCTTTGCGAGGCAAGATGATGTGACCAATAGAGCAAGGGTTTGACACAATCCTCACTCATTGATCGAATAGTGCTCCGGAAATAAGTACTAGGTAGCACGATCAATCTTAGAATGATGATTCAATAACCAACATGCTAAGAATGAGTTTATTGTCCATTAACTACCAAGCAACGAGGTTGCTAGGAGTATTGATGTCACACATCACGATTCACTTGTCGGCATTCCGGTTACAATAACATGAGGACCAAGGAATGAATACTGATGGCAAGAAGTATCACTATATCAAGAGTTCATAGGATGGTGTGCAATTCCCACGACATTCTTGACATAAGACGGTAATACTACAGGGTAGAACAGAATCAAAAGCTGGATTAGCATTTTGATCTGTGGAATAGAACTACTTTGACCCAATCCTAGATATGGATGAGGTACTGGAGTTTGTTTCTCCTAGTCATTCTGGAATAGAATGGCTTAACGGACCACAAGAATAATAGGCATCGATAACATGAATGCACAGCTATTCTTGACTATCAAATGATAGACGTGGGTCAGAATACAACTAAAGAGAACAACTTAAAGAACCGGGCTGTTGGTCAGCAGCGTGTGAATATGGGTTGTAGCACTGGGCTAACAGGACTCTGGTGAACCGGGTTGTAGCGGGCTAGGCAGGACTCCGGATGTCACCGCGTGACATTTCCCCGAAGGGACAGACACAGGAACGAAGTGAATCACATGTCGGCCAGTCAAGTGTTCCGGAGCAGTAGTGCTAGGCTAGCAGGACTCCGGTGAACCGGGCTGTAGCAGACTACTATGTCTCATGGAAGCACAAGACTACATTTCACCATAAGAGAGGCTACCAAGGATAAACAACTAGGTTGTCGGATCCCACACATACCAAGCATTTCAATCATACACACAATACGCTCAATATGTGCAATACAACCACTACTAGGAAAAGGCCTACTAATGGCGCACCTAATTTGTCCATTAATGGCGCATTAGTGGTGCGCCATTAGTGCCACGCCATTAGTATATTTTACTAATGGCGCACCACAGATGCGCCATTAGTATCTGGTATACTAATGGCGCACCTCAGATGCGCCATTAGTATATACAACAGTGCGCCATTAGTATGCCTCCCAGGGGGCCATGTATACCCAGGTGCTTTGGCATACTAATGGCACACTGTGATGTGATGCGCCATTAGTATCCTTTGGCATACTAATGGCGCACTGTGATGTGATACGCCATTAGTATGAATATTAGGTTTTTTTTATTTTTAAATTTTCTGTTTTTTGCACAGGTTACAAAATGTATAATTGGACAAAATATAGACAGCACACATCAACAACAGATTCATCGAATACAATAGAAGATTAGTCTCTGAATACAATTCATCATATTAGTCTCCGAATGCAATTCATCATATTAGTCTCCGAATTGAAAAGACCGAAGAAAGATAGAACATTATATTACAAGTCTTGAGACCGCGACTAGCGAGTTTGTCTTCACACTACAAGTCGATATCGATCATCTAAACTACCATCACATAGAAGAGAGCTGCAGTCATCACGATGAGCATTATCACGATGAAACTCGTCTTCATCCGGTTCCTCCAGCGCTCCCTCCCCTCTCCCGCTAGATAGCGGGCGTATCTAGATTCGGCCTCGGCCCTAGTGGTGTACCCTTTGTAACTGTTACCGCTGAATCGGTGAACCTGTCTCCGACACTCCTCCCAGTTGTCGTAGACTCCGGGAACCTTACCCTTGTACACGACATACGACGGCATCGCTATGCAGTAGCCAAACGAAACGTTAGTACCAATTCACAGACAATACATAAGCAATATATAAGTATGCAACAGAACGATCGGAAGAGGAAAGCAAGACATTAATAGCATCGATTACATCTAAGTTGAACGACTCTCGAAACCAAAGAGACATACTACAAGTTCATTAAAGTTTAATTACAACATGAGCCAATCGATGTTTCAGAATTAGACACAGCAACACTGCTTTCGACTCGACTCAAGGGACCAGAGCGTGGATGAAGCCGCCGTCTATCGTGGGAGTCATGAAATAACGGTCGTTGTCAGCCTGCATTTGTAGCATTGTGTCGATTTCACTGTTGGACGGTTGATTTCTGAGGTAGAACTGCCCCGAGGTACGAAGGACATCTTGATGGATGATTTCCGCAAACTCCGACTGGATGCGAAAGAATTCTTGTCTGATGTCCGCGTCCTGGATTGCCGACACGCTCGCGGCCCAATCTTTGAGTTTACTCGGTAGCAGAAGTTGATGATGGTCCCGTACGATCGCCCGCATGTGATGGATGGCGTAGTAGGCACCCTTCTGACCGCCAGGCGGCTGCTTGATGCAGCAGAACGTCGTATTGTGGGAGAACACATGCTTGTCGTACTTACGAATAGGCCTGGTGAAGGTGCCTCCAGATTTGACGTAGCCGGGGAGAACATCATCAAGAACCTTCTTGACATTTGTGTAGTCTACGTTCGACTGACGATCCGGGTCGAAATACGTGGCCATGGAATATTTGGGGCTTAGGAGGATGAGCATGCAATGTGTGTCACTGCAGAAAACACAGAATGTTAAAAGAAAAACGATCGAAATCTAAGAATTCATATGTTACGGGGCGGTTGAGGGGAGGACTTACTCGGGAAAGTAAGGCACGAGGAAGTTATCCTTATCTTGGTTTGCCAGAATGACGCCTTCGAGGTAAGAAGTCGCGACTTGCCGGTCCCCAGCGCTGCCCAAGATCTTGGCACGCATGTAGAGGGGTCGACTATCATGATGTCCGGGGTCTTGTCGCGAATGATCTGCATCTCCATACTCAGCGAAAATAGCCGAACGAAGGTGTAGTGCAGCGGATGAAGGTTCAACATAGCGTGGATGTCATCAAACCGTAGGAAGATCGTACCCCCGATGGAGGTATCCACAAAGCCCTTGCCCTCTGGCACCTTGGCCGCGAAAACCGGGTATGCCACATCCTTCTCTCCGAGACGCTGCTTCTCCAAAGAAAGAACACTGTCATGCAGACTCCGCATAGCACCGGTTGCAGCATCGAGCATATTTCTCGGTAGCATCGGCCTACCCGCCACATGCACCCTCCTCGAGATATCCTCAGGTGAAGGTGGCCCGTCCTGAGCACGGATCATACTCGGTGCCGGCTGGCCCGCACCCTTGTTAGTCTTTCTTTTGCGTGCCTTCTTCTTCTCCTGTAATGGGACCGAGTTCTGCTCACAGACCGCCTTCTTGAGTGTGTTGGGGCTGATAATATTTTGCACCTTGCCTATCTGAGGCTCGGTGAAGTCGGCAGCTGGAGGCGTCTCTTGAGAGCTGAACGGCAGACGACGCCTGTTACAACTTGGCTTCTCCGCGGTACCAGCTAGATCGCGCACGTCTTTTGTTGGGTTAGGTTCTTGAGAAGGAGGCCCCATGAAGTCGCCACCGTACCCATGATCGGCAAAGTACTGATCGACGTTGGCAAATGTATCGTCGTCGTCGTCGTTCTGATCCTGTGCCATATGCATGTTTGGATCCAGTGGCATAGGGATGTCCGGCACCGTTGCGGCGGTCTTGCCATGGGGCCGACTTGGCGCCGGCACGACTGGCGGTGTTGTCTTTGGGGTGGTGTCCCCCGCCCCCAAACGAATCTGGCTCTTCGGCCAAAGTAGGGGCCAGCTCAGGCAGGCGCTGAGGGTCATCACGTCATCATCGTCGACCCCGACGGGTCGAATCGGAGGTAACAACTCGTCGCAGCCTAGCAGCACCCGAACCAGTTGAACCCTAAACAAGTTGGGTGGCATCTGGGTACCGTGGAACAAGGGGTTTCCCGGTTTAACGATTTTGCCCTTGGCGACATCGACCAACTCGTTGTTCACGAAGTGTAGGAGAGTGCACGAAACATCGGCGGCGCCCTGCGAAAACATGTAGGGCGTCAGGGATGCCCAGTCAAAGGCAAGGAGATGAAGTCCTCGGCTGAGAGAGGCTTAATTAGTTACTGTGATGATGGCATCGATCTCGGCTAATGTCGAGGCACCTCCAACGGCAGGCGTGCAGTTGACGGAGGGGCCGCTTGCTGCAGAGGTGCCGGCCGGTGTACACCCGGGTGCATTAAGCTCCTGTGCCGGCGTCGGAGACACCAATGCCGCCTCCGCCGGAGACACCAATGGCCCCGCCATCGCATTCTGCGAGTTGCTAGCCGTGAAGCTAGGAATCGGGGGCGGCCCCTGTTGGCCGCCCGCAATCCACGCACTAATCCCCTGGATCAAGGTAGGCACAATGGCGGTGATCGTCGCTCTGAGTTATTGTTGCACTTGCTCTTGGACAATCTCCGGAATCCGCGCCACCTGTGCCCTGAGTTCTTGAACCTCGCGCGCTTGGCTTTCCGAGCTGGTCTTTTTCTCCTTTCGCCCTCTAGTGTTATAGTATGACGACCATTTTGTCGACAAGCCTTTGCCGGCCACACGACCAGCTGACGTCGGCTTACTGAGCTTATCCTTGTTCTTCATTACATTCAACGCCCTATTTAGAGTGGTGTCACAAGGGTTGCTCTAAGTCGACCCCGCGCTACTGCTTTCAGTCGCGTGTGGAAGGAATGTGAACCATTTAGAAATTTGGCTTCATTAATTAGAATGCAACCATATGGAGCTAATTACGCGGGGGTGTATTCCTTACCAGAACAAGCTCAAGCACCCTGGTCTTCGGATCCGTGGTAAGCTCCTTTGTTTTCGGGTCCTTCTTGTACCGGGCCCTGACAAAGTTCCTGGTCTGCTTGTCACCGTATTTATCGAAGAGGGGCGGTAGGCCTTGCTCGGCACGGTCCGCCTCCTCCTTGTCCCATATAGGCTCCGCCACTCTGTAACCGCCGGGACCGAGTGTGTGTTCCCCTAAGTTCAGCTCCCGCATTTCTTTCCCCCACTTACTTGATTCGGAGTTTGCGGTGCTCGAGCAATTGATCTTGAAGTCGTTGTAGTCATCTTCGTTGATCGAAGGATTTTTCTAATGGCGCACCTCACCCCGGTGCGCCATTAGTATTTGTGTTTAAATATGTTCAAACTTGTTTTATAAGACAGTAATAATTTTTTTATAAGACAGTAATAATTTTTTAATAAGATGGCTACTGCAACAGTAATATTTTTTTATAAGACAGTAATAATTTTTTTAAAAATATCATCAAACAGTAATGCCGGTGGAGCGGGGGATGGTGCGCGGGGTGCGGGGGGTCAGCGGCGGCGGTTGAGTAGGGGAGGGGTGCGGGGGGTCGGCGGCGGTGGCCGGTGGACCGGGGGGTGCTCGGCGGCGAGGGGGACCAGATCTGGCGAGGTGGGATAGCGATCGAGATGGAGGGGGATCGAGATCGAATGTCCATGAAATTTAAAAATATTCATGATAGTTCAAAAAGTGCCTATGAAATACAATCGAGAAATGAAGGCTACGATTTAAATACAATCGATCTTAGCTAGCTATCTGTTCACAATCTTCTTGCCCTTCTTTTTCGCAAATGGAGTTCTTCTGTGGAACGGAC
Organism: Triticum dicoccoides; assembly: GCF_002162155.2. NCBI lineage: Eukaryota > Viridiplantae > Streptophyta > Magnoliopsida > Poales > Poaceae > Triticum > Triticum dicoccoides. The sequence continues at coordinate 631,418,933 of NC_041390.1, read as the reverse complement.
GTCCTTTAGGTAGGGTGGTCCTGCTTCTTCTTGTGGTGTATGCTGCTACTTCATCATCGTCGTCATGTTCGATCCTCGGGTCGCCGTACTTGTCGAAGTCTTGCTCATTGGATACTCCATCCATTCCGATGATCTTCCTTTTGCCTCTCCTCATGACAACACGACTGGGCTTTGACAGGTCGGTAATGAAGAAGCATTGGTCCACTTGGGAAGCCAGTACCCATGGCTCATTTTTCGCAGTGACGTTTGCGCCCGCGGTCTTGGATTTGGCTTCGGGTATAACCATGGTGGTGAAATACCGGTCTTCTTTTAGGACGCTCTTCGCCCATCTGACACGGAACATCGGGACCTTCTCTCCAGCGTAGCTCAGCTCCCAGATCTCCTCGATCCTTCCGTAGTATCTGTCCTTGTCGTTACCGGTGTAGGATTCCATCGTTACCCCGGAGTTATGATAACCATCGCTCTTCATGTCCTTGGCCTCGGTGTAGAATGTGTAGCCGTTGATATCGTACGCCTCATAGGTCATCAGGTTGTGCTCGGCGCCCTGTGACAAGGCGAATATGAGTTGTTCTTCCGCGGAAGAATCCTCATGTAAAGGGTACGACAGAAGCTTCTGCTTGAACCAACGCATGAAACATGAGTTGTGCTCTTTGAGTATATCTCCGTCCGTCCTCTGTTGGCCTCAGTCATTGTACATCTTCTTAATAAAGGTTTTGTGCTCTACCACCCAAGGATCGACCACGTCTATGTGTTGTAGCGCGACTAGGTTTGCTCTTTCAAAGTCGGGGAGTCGACCCTCGAAGTCGACATTCATTTCGCGGCGACCCTCACGGTGACCCCATCCAGCGAGCCTGCCGAGGTGCCTGTTGACGGGCAGACCAATGGGGTTCTTGATGCCTAGATAATTCGTGCAGTAGGAGATGCACTCTTCGGTCAGAAAGCCCCTGGCTATGCTTCCCTCCGGGCGTGACATGTTGCGAACGTATCCTTTGATGACACCATTCATCCTTTCGACGGCATCATGCTGTGCAAGAACGTCGGCCCGAGTTGGATGATATCGTCCATGATATGGACCAGCAGATGCACCATAACATCGAAGAATGCGGGCGGGAAGTACATCTCAAGCTCGCATAGTATCACCACGATCTCTTCCTGTAGCCTTCTGAGTTGCCTCACGCCAACAGACTTCCGAGAGATGACGTCGAAAAAGTTGCATAGGCCAAATAGCATTTCACGGACGTGCGCGTCCATGATTCCACGGATTGCAACTGGAAGTATCTGCGTCATCAGCACGTGACAGTCGTGAGGCTTCATCCCGCTGAACTTCTGCTTCGCTGGGTCTAGGTATCTGCTTATCTTCCCCGCGTAACCGTAATCCTAGGAGGCAGGTGAAAAACTGCTCGATCTCCTCCTAACTTAGAGTGAAGCACGCGGGAGGGTAGTCATTTCCAGTCTTCTTGGCCTTTTTGCCTTTGCGACGACTTTCCGTGTCCTGCTTCGCCTCATCATCATCATCATCATCCTCATCATCATATATAGCATGAAGCTCCTGCCTGATGCCCATTGATTTCAAGTCTACCCTTGCTTTCGGCCCATCTTTGGTCCTCTCTGGCATGTTGAGCAGGGTACCAAGCAGACTCTCGCACACGTTCTTCGTGATATGCATTACATCAAGGCTGTGAGGCACACGGTGGATCTTCCAGTACGGCAAGTCCCAGAAAACAGACCTCGTTTTCCATACCTTCACCAGCGGCTCTGGCACCTTTCACTTCTTTCCCGGCTCTGGCGCCTTTTGCTTCTATCCCGGCAGTGGGCAATCTTTCCAATTTTTCAACAGCTCGTCTATTTCCTCGCCACTCCTCGTACGCGGGCGTCCTCGGGGTTCGGTTTCACCATCGAACAGATCCTTGCGTTTTCTCCATGGGTCATCGTCGCGAAGCCACCTTCGATGTCCCATGAACACGGTTTTCGAAGACCCGGGATCTCTATCTAGCTGGCGATACGTTGTGTCATCCATGCACCTGACGCATCCAGAAAATCCGTGGACCACCTGCCCCGCGACATATCCGTAACCGAGATAGTCGTGCACCGTCGTGAGCAGCGCGGCTCTCATAGGGAAATATTCTTTCTCTGCAGCGTCCCACGTATTGGTTGGCGTTTTCCACAGCGTGTCAAGCTCCTCTTTCAGCAGCCCCAGATACAGATTGATGTCGTTCCTTGGTTGTTTCGGTCCTTCAATTAGCATACTCATGTGAATGTACTTCCTCTTCATGCACAACCAGGGGGGAAGGTTGTACATCGACACAAACACAGGCCAGGTGCTATGTGTGCTTCTCTGGATGCCAAACGGATTGACTCCATCGGTGCTCGCGCCCAGCACGATGTTCCTTGGATCGTTCCCAAATTCTAGGTCTTCGAAGTTCAACGCTTGCCACTGGCTCGCATCCTTAGGGTGACTCGGCATCTTGTCTTTTTATCTATCTCCGGATCATTTGCGTCATCTTCTCGCTTCTTCTCCTCCCTATCTGCGTGCCAACGCAGGAGCTTTGCTACCTTAGGGTCCGCGAAATACCGCTGCAGACGAGGAGTGATCGGAAAGTACCACACCACTTTTCGAGGAGCTTTCTTCCTCTTCTTGTATCGAGTGACGCCGCACACCGGACATATGGTAGACTTCGCGTGCTCGTCCCGATAAATGATGCAATTGTTCATGCACACATGGTATTTCACGTGCGGTAAATCCAGAGGACACACGATTTTCTTCGCCTCCTCCAAACTGGTAGGGCACTTGTTCCCCTTGGGAAGACGTTCGTGCCAGAATGACATGTTCTCGTCGAAGCATGCGTCGGTCATTTTGTGTTTTACCTTCATCTCCAGAGCCATGAGCGTTACTTTCAGGCGGGTATCCTCGGGCCTGCATCCTTCATACAATGGAGTAACCGTGTCTAACTCAAGTTGATCCATCTTGGCTTTCTCTCGGGCGGCAGCTCTTGCGTTATCCATCTGCTTGAGAAGCAGCTCTTGAATACGAGGGTCCTGCACCTAGCCCATCGATGGTCCAGCGTCGTCTGCTCCGTCGGCATCATCATCTTCATGATCATGCCCGTCGTCTGCTCCGGCATCTTCCTCATCATCATGTCCTGCATCTTCTACATGATGACTGTGTACAGCATCACCGTCGTGATCATCTCCTGGGAATTCTTCGTCTTCTCACCCGCCCGAGCCGCGGTGGTTGTCTTGCTGCCCTTCCTCATTCCTTGCCCAGCCCCCATGGACGACTTCGTAGTCATCTTCATCACCTTGCCACCGATAGCCATCCATGAAACCACGCAAGAGCAGGTGGTCCCGCACCTGCCCGCATTCCGGGTCCGCAATAAGGCTCTTCAGCTTGCATCTTCGACACGGACATCTTATCTCCGTCTCGTTCTTTTGAAGCATATCGGCCTTCGCGGACCTCAAAAACCTATTCACGATGCCTTCGGTCATTGTGCGGACCATGGTCGCCTGCGGGGTAGAGCAAAACGATATTTTAGAACCAAGAAAAAGTTTGGCATGGCTTTCCCTAAAAATAGGACCAAAAAGAATGCTTAATGCCAAAATTCTCGCCGAAACGGAAATGAATCAACATTCCGGCAAAATATTGGCAACTTTCAAATACCGGTACACCTCCAAACACAAACACATATGCAACACCACAAACATATGCAACACCACAAACATACATAGATCTAGCTAGGCCATAAAAAGTGCATGTGCACATTGTTGTAGGGAGAACAACATAAATATAGCTTCCCCCCTTACTTACCTATCAAAACAAGGTAATTTAACCACTTAAATTGAATGAATCTATGGTGGAAATGAGGTGAAAAAGAGGAGGCACCCGAGACAAGGAGGAGGTGGAGAGAATGAAGTGGGGAGAAAGTGAGTGTGGGTAGGAGAGGCTGTCCAAAATATCTTGTTGCTGCCCACTTACTAATGGCGCACTAACTCTAAATGCGCCATTAGTAATCCAGGTTACTAATGGCGCACCTTCTGGTGGTGCGCCATTAGTAGTTTTGCAAAAAAAACATACTAATGGTTCACTGTTCCACAGTGCGCCATTACTAGTTTAAACTAGTAATGGCGCACGGTCGAACAGTGCGCCATTAGTAGTTTTGCAAAAAAAAGGAATAAAAAAACAACATTAGTGGCGCACTTTCCGACAGGTGCGCCATTACTAGTTACAACTAGTAATGGCGCATTGTGTCTGGATGCGCCATTAGTATGTTTGGACAGGCGCACTAGTTCAAAAAAAATTGATAATAATGGCGCACCCTGGGCCAGGTGCGCCATTAGTAGTTTCAGCTCTAATGGCGTATCAGAAGGTGGTGCGCCATTAGTAGGCGCACCGCTTGTCTGGTGCGCCATTAGTGTCAATCTCATCTATAGCCCTTTTTCTAGTAGTGAACATGGCATCACAACAAGACTCTACGACTCAGAGTATTTATTCATTAGGCTCCGAGGAGCGAGATATTACAAACATGGGTCTCATGACCCAACATACAGAGCATACAAGCAACAAGCACATGCGGAAGCTTAACTTGTCCGAGTACAAACAACTACAAATGAAAAAGGCTAAGAAGCCTGACTATCTACCAGATCATGCCGAGGGCACAAGATCGTAGCTGAGGTATCAAGCTAAACGTCGAAGTCCACACGGAACTACTAGCGAGACTGACGTCTCTCTGCAAAACATAAAATAGGCAAACGTGAGTACAAATGTACCCAGCAAGACTTACATCAGAACTATCTACATATGCATCGGTATCAACAAAGGGGTGGTGGAGTTTAACTGCAGCATGCCAGCTTTTGACTCAGTGGCTAACCTGAACTATGACCGCAAGTAACTCTTTTGAGGTGGCGCACACGAGTCCACATATTCACCATATCAATACACCACTATGGATCCGCTTCCGTCTCCCTACGAGAAGGCCATCCATAGCACTCATGCTTATCTTGCGAGTTTTAGAGTATCCACTTTCACTTGTCTATGAACTATGCAAGGGGTCCAAGTTTCCATCTCCGAGGAATCTGGCTATTCGAATAGATAATGATAACCCTGCAGGGGTGTACTTCTTCACACACGCTCTTGCCACTTATCGCCCTATAACGTCATGTACCTCAGCAACCTTCAAGCGGAAGCTGGGCGAGGGAGTCGGCCATGACCTGACTAACCAACAAGTCTCTAATCCAGGTTTATCACCTATTCGGGTTCCATCCGCAAGGAGATCCGGCCGGGGTGTCGCTCACGGCCCCAAACGATGTGTACAGGGTTCCCAAGCCCACCACTCGGGTGCCACTTGGTACACCGTGCCACTGTGCCTAGTCTCTCCCAAGCCCACCTGTACCGGGTGCCACTTGGTAGACTACTAACACTACCTACAAACACCAGAAACTAGTTGCAACTCCTGGACAGAGATCGAGTTGATTAATAAGCCGAGAGGGGCCGAGTTACCGGAACCCAATGTGTGGTAGTAACTGTTCATGGATCACAAACACAGAACTCAGTTCCTGAGGACGGCTGCAATGAGACAACCCACCATGTACTCCTACATGGCCTCTCACCGCTACCTTTACCAAATCGTGTTCACACACTTAGATCACACGTAGTAGGGCATGTTCAACACCATTCCAATTCATCCCCGATGAATCATACCTGACTCAACTCTAAGCAGTAGCAGGCATGACAAACAAGCATGAATGAGTAGGCACATCAGGTCTCAAGCAAGTCCTACTCATGCTAGTGGGTTTCATCTATTTACTGTGGCAATGACAGGTCATGCAGAGGAAAGGGGTTCAGCTACCGCAGCATGTAACAGTTGAAACGTTGCTGTCCTAATGCAGTAAAAGAGAGCAGGAGCGAGAGAGTGGGATTATACCAGAATGAACAAGGGGGTTTTGCTTGCCTAGCACTTCTGAAGATATCATTGGGTCTTTATCAGTGTCAACGATCACAGCGTCGGTACAACGTCTATCGAGAGGGAACAAACACCGGCAACTGAGAAAGAAATCAATCAACACATGATGATATGCAACAATATGATGCATGCTATGACATGGCAATATGAATGTGTTTTGCACTAATGCATCTAGCAACAATTTAAATGAAGTCCATATGGACCAAGGGTTCATATGCAAACTCAATATTTAGCATTTAAAATGCCATTATCATGTTTACACTTATACAGTGGGTATAAGTTGGTTGAACATGCATGAAAGTAGTATAAATGGATAGATTGGATTTTTCTGATAATTTTTCATATATAAATTATTTCATTTGGAGTTGCGGTTGAATTTCTATGATTTTTGGAAGTTTTGGACATTTCCTGAATTAAATAATCATTTCTGATTTATTTAAAATCCAGAAAGCATTACTGCGTCAGCGTGACGTCAGAATGATGTCATCAAGTCAACAGCGTTAGCCGAGGTCAAACCTGACGGTGGGACCCACTGGTCAGTGTCTCAGGCTGGTTTGGGTCTATGACAGGTGGGACCGGTCAACGTTGACTTGACCAAGTCAAAGCTGACACGTGGGGTCCACACCAATTAGCACTAATCTAAACAGAAATTAAACTAATTAATTTGTGGCGCCGGGGCCCACACGGCAGTGGCACTAGGGTTTTAGTTAAGGCGTCATTAGAGGCTAAAGACATCGCCACGTCGGCTTCGCCGAACTTAGGGCGCCGGCGATGGCCAGGCGCGGCGGAGGTGCTCGGAGTCGAGCTGTGGTGCTTCGTTCGAAGCTTGGCTGGGCTCTCTGGAAAGCTGGTGCGATGGTGCGTCGAGTGGTGGTGGTTGTCCGGCCTGGGACGGCCGGAATCGACGCCTGCGACGAGCCTTGCGTCTGCCGGAGTTCGGGGGAGGCCGAACTCGTCGTTGCAGTGGCTCTAGAAGAACGGGGCCAGCTCCTACGTGATCTACACGATGCGGTGAGTGTGTTGGACGCGTCGGGCGGAGCATTTGGTCGCCGGAGTCGCGTCGGCGGCGAGCGCAGGCGGCGGCGAGTTCGGGCGTAGGCGGTCCGGTGGCTACGGAGACCTACGGGGAAGAAGAGAGGGATGGGCAGGGTCAGAGGCTCACGGCGAGTCGGACGGGGAGGTCAGCGAGCTCGGAGACGGTCCGGAGCAGTCGGGGCGGCAAGGAGGATCTCCGGCGACCGGCGAGGAAGAAGATGACGTTGGCGGCATCACAGGGCTTCCAGCGCCCTCCGCCTTGGTGAGGAGGATGAGGGGAACGAGGCGGGGCTTCTTGGCGCGTCGGCGAGGCGTGGGGTGTGCGGTGGCCGTGGTAGAGCACGGCGGCGCCCTCTGGTGCGCTCGGGAACAGAGGGAGAGGGAGCTAGAGGAGGGGACAGAGGTCCAGGGAGAGAGGGGAGAGGACGAGGGGGTCGGGAGGTGTGCGTGGCAGCGACCAGGCAGTCGAGTGGGGCACGCGGGCAGGGAGGAGCCAGCGCGGCTCGCCTGCCCATCGGGCACGCAGCTGCTTCTCCTCCTGGCAGGAGGAAGAAGACAGCGCTGCCCCTAGTGGGCCGGGCTGGCTTTGCCCGGCTGGGCTGCTACAGTGGTGGGTCGGTTGGCCCACCAGGTAGGTTCTCCCTCTGTCTCTTTTAATTTTGTTTTCTATTATTCTGTAGTCTTTAGGGCTTTATTAAAAATACTTAGACACTTCCAAAAATCACCAAACTGCTCATGCTCACTGTATGGAATAAACCCAACATGAAACATTTCAGTTTGGGATTATTTGGACATTATTTCTTATATAACAGAAATAATTCCAACCCAAATATATTATTGATTTAAATCAAAGGCTCAAATAAATTATTTCTGTGACTCCCAAAATATTGGTTTGAATTTCACCTCATGCCAATATTTTCACAGAATAACAGGAACATTTTCTTGGACTCATTTGATGAGATTTAAATGTTGGTTATTTTTAGAGGTTTTCTGAGGCTTGGAAAATTCCTCAATTCAAATTTCAATTGAATTTAAACATGATGCAGCAACCAAACTAGTCCATGGCCAGGGTAAAGCTAGGGCTGTGACTCAGGGGCAGCGGGCTTACTAAGCGACAAGTGATATCCATTGAGGAAATAAGTGAGAGAGTTGTAGAGACAGGCAAGATAGCACACTAGGGGTAGGGACATGCGGCTGCGGTCGGGCCGTCAAAGGATTCTACGTTTTCCCCACAAGCATGATCACTACCAATTCTTTAAAACGAACCGACATTGATACTTGAGTATGACTTCAATTCTTTTTGAAAACGTACATTCATACTTGAGTATGACATGGCGTTAATATTATGAGGCATACAAGATAAAGCAAGCCACACATAAAAAAATAAAACACATAATTCATTATTTCGTTGTCAAATAGTACACTCATTGAAATATTTGTAGATTCATCACACTCATACATATATGGGCAAACAATATAATGCACTCATGCCCACACAGACTACATATAGCATTACTAATGCATGGCTATCGATATCACACTCGCTCACTTTATCCAACTGATTCTAGCCTATAATAAAGGCACAAAAGATAAAGACGGCCATGTAAGGCAGGAAAACTAGCCAATGTATGGTGCAGGAGGAGCAACCACCCATGTATCAGGCACCGGGCCGACGACGTTGTAAATGATAACGCGTACTTGGTCTTGTGGCGGTGGGGATGGAGCCTCGCCTGGAGGGAGTACTCGGGCAATTCTGATATCAGGCCTCTCCTGAGAGATGATCTGAACTGCAACATTGAGTTCAGTACCAATCAGACCCGGCCACGATTCAGGTACCGGACCAGGCATGTCTACCCTTATCACGCATTAACCATAGTCTTCCTCCCTTTTGAAACTGTTAATTAACGACAAGCATCAATAATTGAGAAATACATAGAGAATCAAGAGAAACATGCATGGTTTTTCCTTTTTATAATAATAATAACAATAGTAATAATAATAATAATAATAATAATAATAATAATAATAATAATAATAATAATAATCCTTAATAATCTCTGGTGTTAACTGATAAAGAGATGGGAAACATGCTCTAAGCCTAGGAAGATGTCATACTCGAAAGCATTATCTCCTAGACAAACAAGTAATCAGTATACTGAAATATTTAATGGAGAATGTATGCAACAATAAAAAAATTCATGCCAACCTTTAGGGAAGAAGAGGCTGCTATACCTAACAGAACCTTGGCTTTTCTCGTGGTGATGATCTTGTGTTCAAGGTATGTGTGCGTATAAATACAAATGTATGAGTGCACTCCCATTTGAGTAGCTTACGCCATGTCGATTATAACAATGCATGCATTTTGTTCACAGTTAATTGATAAGAAGCATCAGCATATGCCCTCCTTGTCCAAATTAAGGATGTCGATGATAACAATGCATTCATTTGTCTTCATTAATTAAGAAACATCAACATATCCACTGTTGTCGAGATTAATGATGTTGATGGCAAAGATCCATGCATTTTACTTGATTGATTAAGAAACATCAGCATATCCCACTTCCGTTGACAGTAACTATGTCGATGACACAATAATGCATGCATAAGTGTGTAAGTTGAAATAGCATGTACCTTTTTATATTAGATATACGTATGCAGAGCATCACCACATAGAAACATGTGTGTTTAAATAAGTGCATCTTATTGCAACATACTTTTGCTCAATTTATTATTTCAACACAGATTATTGTCCCATTTATTCATAAATGTCATCACTACAAGTTCTTTTGGATCTGCGAGTTATATAGAGGTATCACTGTCGATTCATAGGAAATAATGCATCGTTGTGCGTTTTTAGAAAGAATTGAAGTCATACTCAAGTAACAATGTCAGTTCTTTTTATAGAATTTCTCAGTGATCAGGCTTGTGGAAAATACGTAGAATCCTTTGACATCCCGACTGCAGCCGCATGTCCCAACCCCTAGTGTACTATCTTGCTCGTCTCTACATCTCTCTCACTTATGTCCTCAACGGATATCTCTCGTCGCCTAGTAAGCCCGCTGCCCATCCCCATAAAAAATCGTCGCTTTGAAACATACATTTACAATTTATTAATTAAATCTGTGATCAAAATTTGGCATAAAATAGTAAGGAACCAATAAACCAGGACGAGAAGCTAGTAGCTACCTAGGGTTCTTAGTGGAATTAAGACTTAAGTGGGTGAGGTCGGTCGGCTAGAACATGGAATGCAATTACTAATTTCTTAACAGGTGCACGAGATGGACTATTATATATGAGCCTCGAGCTTCCGTGGACCATGCCACGTTGCATGGAAACAGTAGACATGTCATTTTCAGCTCACCCGGCTACCAGCTCTGCTTGATTTTGTCGATCACGAATGTTTCTTCATTCCATTTTTTTCTTTCAAAAACACAGACGCAGACGCAGACGTACACATGCATGCAAAAGGAAACACTCATCCACCACTCGGCGTGTTGCACGAGCAAGACGCCAAGATTGAGTCGGACTAATTACGATCGATCAATCCATACGGCAGTGGTGATGATGTGGTTAATTAACCAATTAAGGGAGGGAGGGCGGGCGGGAGGGAGGGAGCTACTCAATTGATGATCCCCCCCGTTCCTTTCTTAATTTCAGCTGCACGGTTTTAACCAGATAGTCAAAAGGTACTTATTTGACTTACAAGATTGGAAGATGGTCCGAAAATATATTTATCAGGCCTTATGTTCCAGAAGCTAATGATATAGCTTCTAGATTTGACCGCTCTTATGGCACCCACACTCTCAGCTTGGATCACTAGCTTGTGTTTCGATTTAACCAGTTGCTCACATGTAATTTGATGTACTTATTTTATATAATTCAATTCGATATGAAGTTTGGCACCAAATAGCTAGATAAAATGTAAGGCAACAAAGGAAGACTAAAGTAGGAAAAGGAACGGGAGGTAACCCGAGTACATCACAATGCTAAATGTAGCCTTAGTTACATGGATGCGACGTTAAACCACATATTAAAGTGTAATGAGTGTATATAGCAACAAATGAACCAACCAAGGCACCCTTACCATAGATTGATTGAGATCTATGACAGCACACATCCAAAGTTGAACACAATGCATGCACACTACGTGTGTTACTCTTTGCAAAGAAGATGTTCTCATCAGCGAAGAGGGGATGTGAGATAGGAGGACCAAGTCGGCCTTTCAAACATTTTATCTTTCTTGGATTTGATTTTGAAATAGAGTTGAGGGAAAGCTGCCATTACAGTCGATGGAGAGCTTCGAGAAAGTGCCAAGCAAAATGATGGAGATCTGCAACTGCATTGCAAGATAGGATAACATGATGCATGCATCAAGCGAGATGCGTGCTTGGTAATAGGAGTCCGCTGGTAGCGCCGCCATCGGCTGGGTCGTTGGGACACATATGGTGGTGCCTGTGGGGCCGTGAACACGAACACCATGTCGACACACCAACAACCAAGTTATTGGGGAGAAGAGTAAGCTCTTCCAAGGATAGGCAACTTCATGAAGCAACTGCTCCCTAGCAAGGTTTAGCTGTCGCAAGATGCATGGTCGCACTAGCAGGACGTTTTCTATTCCACGAACGACTCGAGAAACGATGGATGAAGACAGATCTGAGTTACCGTTCCATATTTTTCTGTCTAATCATCTTATTGGTCAACTAAAATTCAACCAATTTCTCATCTCAATAAAGTTTATCTCAATTAACACTAAATCTACATGGATCGATGGAACTACCTTTTTGAAAGTAATTACGGGGTGTACCGAAGCAAAAGTCAAATAACAATGATCATTCGACCGAGATGGTTGACATGTTCCAATCACAGACTGGTAGTTCATGACAACAGTGAGATGAGTGGGTTTTTTTACGAGGAAAATACTTGTATTACTGAAACAATAGGATTACAATAAAATTTACAAAGTTTTATGACCTCATCAGGTCCTGAACGTAACCAAAAAGATGTGCGGCTCTAAGCCCTACCATAACTTGCCATAGAGTGGCTTATATTATTTTGAGTGCGCATATATGAGTAATACTAGTATTCCCTCCAGGCAGTTTTCTTTGGATCCCCTAGATCAAGGAAGGGTTTCTTAACCTATCAATTTCCTTGTTCTCAAAAAGTTGACGGCCTCAAGACAGTCCGATTGTGCAATTATCGGAAGATTACTCAACTACAGAGCCAAAGATACACCTTCAAAGATTGCGGATAGTTCTGACTCAAGAGCATTATCACACATGATCAGCGACATGCAGTAAATATGATCGCACCACTTGAGTCTCTCAGCAACATACCAGTTGCCGCCGAACCATCAGAGGGCGGATACGGTCCATCTGTATCAACGAAAAAAATAGCTCGCTATATCGCCGTTATAGTGTCGTTATGTGTATTTGAAGAAACAATACGTTTAGCAAATTGGGCCGCTACGGCGCTAATCACGTTATTCCATTCTCTACTAGTGTGAATTGTAATGTCCATTATCTGTTCTGGATGGTTCCAATAGTGCAATGGTTCATCATTATTGGTCTAGATTCAGCAAAGGTGCGATCTTTCTAGCTCTCTCATGTAAGATTGTAATCTGGTGCTACCAGTAACTGTGAAATTGACCTCTTAAGTTGAACATTTTTTATTGTAAATTACTCTACTTCATATTGGTGTGTGATGATCAGAGGAGGAATTGTGATGTACATATGACATATTTCCTTTAGCTTTTCGTGGTGTATTTTTTCTTTTTTTTCTTTTTTGATGGGAAGGGCTAGCGGGCTTACTAAGCGACAAGAGATATCCATTGAGGAAATAAGTGAGAGAGCTCTAGACATAGGCAAGATAGCACACTAGGGGTAGGGACATGCGGCTGCGGTCGGGCCGTCAAAGGATTCTACGTTTTTCCCACAAGCATGATCACTACCAATTCTTTAAAACGAACTGACATTGATACTTGAGTATGACTTCAATTCTTTCTGAAAACGCACATTCATACTTGAGTATGACATGGCGTTAATATTATGAGGCATACAAGATAAAGCAAGCCAGACATAAAAAATAAAACACATAATTCATTATTCCGTTGTCAAATAGTACACTCATTGAAATATTTGTAGATTCACCACACTCATACATATATGAGCAAACAATATAATTCACGCATGCCCACACAGACTACATATAGCATTACTAATGCATGGCTATCGATATCACACTCGCTCACTTTATTCAATCGATTCTAGCCTGTAATAAAGGCACAAAAGATAAAGTCGGCCATGTAAGGCAGGCTAACTAGCCAATGTATGGTGCAGGAGGAGCAACCACCCATGTATCAGGCACTGGGCCAACGACGTTGTAAATGATAACGCGTACTTGGTCTTGTGGCGGTGGGGATGGAGCCTCGCCTGGAGGGAGTACTCGGGCAATTCTGATATCAGGCCTCTCCTGAGAGATGATCTGAACTGCAGCATTGAGTTCAGTACCAATCAGACCCGGCCACGATTCAGGTACCGTACCAGGCATGTCTACCCTTATCACGCACTAACCCAAGCCTTCCTCCCTTATGAAACTGTTAATTAACAACAAGCATCAATAATTGAGAAATACATAGAGAATCAAGAGAAATATGCATGGTGTTTCGTTTTTCTAATAATAATAATATGCCTTAATAATCTCTGGTATTAACTGATAAAGGGATGGGAAACATGCTCTAAGCCTAGGAAGATGTCATAATCGAAAGCATTATCTCCTAGACAAACAAGTAATCAGTCTACTGAAATATTTAATCGAAAATGTATGCAACAATAAAAAAAATGCATGCCAACCTTTAGGGAAGAAGAGGCTGCTATACCTAACAAAACCTTAGCTTTTCTCGTGGTGATGATCTTGTGTTCAAGGTATGTGTGCGTATAAATACAAATGGATGAGTGCACTCCCATTTGAGTAGCTTACGCCATGTCGATTATAACAATGCATGCATTTTGTTCACAGTTAATTGATAAGAAGCATCAGCATATGCCCTCCTTGTCCAAATTAAGGATGTCGATGATAACAATGCATTCATTTGTCTTCATTAATTAAGAAACATCAGCATATCCACTGTTGTCGAGATTAACGATGTTGATGGCAAAGATCCATGCATTTTACATGATTGATTAAGAAACATCAGCATATCCCACTTCCGTTGAGAGTAACGATGTCAATGACATAATAATGCATGCATAAGCGTGTAAGTTGAAATAGCATGCATGTACCTTTTTTATATTAGATATACGTATGGAGAGCATCCCCACATAGAAACATGTGTGTTTAAATAAGTGCATCTTATTGCAACATACTTTTGCTCAATTTATTATTTCAACACAGATTATTGTCCCATTTATCCAGAAAAGTCATCACTACAGGTTCCTTTGGATCTGCAAGTTATATAAAGGTATCACTGTCGATTCATAGGAAATAATGCATCGTTGTGCATTTTTAGAAAGAATTGAAGTCATACTCAAGTATCAATTTCAGTTCTTTTTATAGAATTGCTCAGTGATCAGGCTTGTGGAAAATATGTAAAATCGTATGACATCCCGACTGCAGCAGCATGTCCCAACCCCTAGTCTACTATCTTGCTCGTCTCTACATCTCTCTCACTTATGTCATCAACGGATATCTCTCGTCGCCTAGTAAGCCCGCTGCCCATCCCCATAAAAAATCATCGCTTTGAAACATTAATTTACAATTTATTAATTAAATCCGTGATCAAAATTTGGCATAAAATAGTAAGGAACCAATAAACCAGGATGAGAAGGTAGTAGCTACCTAGGGTTCTCAGTGGAATTAAGACTTGAGTGGGCGAGGTCGGTCGGCTAGAACATGGAATGCAATTATTAATTTCTTAACAGGTGCACGAGATGGACTATTATATATGAGCCTCGAGCTTCCCTGGACCATGCCATGTTGCATGGAAATAGTAGACATGTCATTTTCAGCTCACCCGGCTACCAGCTCTGCTTGATTTTGTCGATCACGAATGTTTCTTCATTCCATTTTTTCTTTCAAAAACACAGACGCAGACGCAGACGTAGACATGCATGCAAAAGGAAACGCTCATCCACCACTCGGCGTGATGCACGAGCAAGACGCCAAGATTGAGTCGGACTAATTATTATCAATAAATCCATACGGCAGTGGTGATGTTGTGGTTAATTAACCAATTAAGGGAGGAAGGGTGGGCGGGAGGGAGGGAGCTACCCGAATACAAATAATTCATGCATGCCCCATCCATGATGGATGTGTACATGGACACTCAATTGATGATCCCCCCCCCCCCGGTTCCTTTCTTAATTTCAGCTGCACGGTTTTAACCAGCTAGTCAAAAGGTACTTATTTGACTTACAAGATTGGAAGATGGTCAGAAAATATATTTATTAGGCCTTATGTTCCAGAAGCTAATGGTATAGCTTCTAGATTTGACCGCTCTTATGGCACCCACACTCTCATTTTGAATCACTAGCTTTTGTTTCAATTTAACTAGTTGCTCGCATGTAATTTGATGTACTTATTTTATATAATTCAATTCGATGTGAAGTTTGGCACCAATGTAGCTAGATAAAAAGTAAGGCAACAAAGGAAGACTAAAGTAGGAAAAGGAAAGGAAGGTAACCCGAGTACATCACAATGCTAAATGTAGCCTTAGTGACATGGATACGACGTTAAACCACATATTAAAGAGTAATGAGTGTATATAGCAACAAATGAACCAACCAAGGCAACCTTACCATAGATTGATTGAGATCTATGACAACACACATCCAAAGTTGAACACAATGCATGCACACTATGTGTGTTACTCTTTGCAAAGAAGATGTTCTCATCAGCGAAGAGGGGATGTGAGATAGGAGGACCAAGTCGGCCTTTCAAACGAGAAAAAACATTTTCTCTTTCTTAGTTTTGATTTTGAAATAGAGGAGAGCGAAAGCTGCCATTACAGTCGATGGAGAGCTTTGAGAAGGTGCCAAGCAAAATGATGGTGATCTGCAACTGCATTGCATGATAGGATAACATGATGCATGCATCAAGCGAGATGTGTGCTTGTTAATAGGAGTCCGCTGGTAGCGCCACCATCGGCTGGGTCGTTGGGACACATATGGTGGTCCCTGTGGGGCCGTGAATGCGAACACCATGCCGACACACCAACAACCAAGTAATTGGGGAGAAGAGTAAGCTCTTCCAAGGATAGGCAACTTCATGAAGCAACTGCTCCCTAGCAAGGTTTAGCTGTCGCAAGATGCATGGTCGCACTAGCAGGAGGTTTTCTATTCCATGAACGACTCAAGAAACGATAGATGAAGACATGCCTGAGTTACCGTTCCGTATTTTTCTGTCTAATCATCTTATTTGTCAACTGAAATTCAACCAATTTCTCGTCTCAATAAAGTTTACCTCAATTAATAGTTACTACATGGATCGATGGAACTACCTTTTTGAAAATAATTAGGGGGTGTACCGAAGCAAAAGTCAAATAATAATGAACATAGGACCGAGATGGTTGACATGTTCCAACCACAGACTGGTAGTTCATGACAGCAGTGAGATGAGAGGGTTTTTTTACTGGGAAAATAATTGTATTACTGAAACAGTAGGATTACAGTAAAATTTACAAAGTTTTATGACCTCATCAGGTCCTGAACCTAACCAAAAAGACATAACTTGCCATAGAGTGGCTTATATTGTTTCCAGTGCGATGTATATGAGTAATACTACTATTCCCTTCAGGAAGTTTTCTTTGGATCCCCTAGATCAAGAAAGGGTTTCTTAACCTATCAATTTCCTTGTTCTCAACAAGTTGACGGCCTCAAGACATTCCGATTGTCCAATTATCGGAAGATTACTCAACTACAGAGCCAAAGATACACCTTCAAAGATTGCTGATAGTTCTGACTCAAGAGCATTATCACACATGATCAGCGACATGAAGTAAATATGATCGCACCACTTGAATCTCTGAGCAACATACCAGTTGCCGCCGAACCATCAGAGGGCGGATACGATCCATCTGTATCAACAAAAAAAATAGCTCGCTATATCGCCGTTATAGCGCCGTTATGTGTATTTGAAGAAACGATACGGTTAGCAAATTCGGCCGCTACGGCGCTAATCACGTTATTCCATTCTCTACTAGTGTGAATTGTAATGTCCATTATCTGTTCTGGATGGTTCCAACAATGCAATGGTTCATCATTATTGGTCTAGATTCAGCAAAGGTGCGATCTTTCTAGCTCTGTCATGTAAGATTGTAATCTGGTGCTACCAGTAACTGTGAAATTGACCTCTTAAGTTGAACAATTTTTGTTGTAAATTAATCTACTTCATATAGGTGTGTGATGATCAGAGGAGGAATTGTGATGTACATATGACAAATTTCCTTTAGCTTTTCGTGGTGTATTTTTTTCTTTTTTTTTCTTTTTTGATGGGGAGGGGCAGCGGGCTTACTAAGCTACAAGAGATATCCATTGAGGAAATAAGTGAGAGAGTTGTAGAGACAGGCAAGATAGCACACTAAGGGTAGGGACATGCGGCTGCGGTCGGGCCGTCAAAGGATTCTACGTTTTTCCCACAAGCATGATCACTACCAATTCTTTAAAACGAACCGACATTGATACTTGAGTATGACTTCAATTCTTTTTGAAAACGCACATTCATACTTGAGTATGACATGGCGTTAATATTATGAGGCATACAAGATAAAGCAAGCCACACATAAAAAAATAAAACACATAATTCATTATTCCGTTGTCAAATAGTACACTCATTGAAATATTTGTAGATTCATCACACTCATACATATATGAGCAAACAATATAATGCATGCATGCCCACACAGACTACATATAGCATTACTAATGCATGGCTATCGATATCACAGTCGCTCACTTTATTCAATCGATTCTAGCCTATAATAAAGGCACAAAAGATAAAGCCGGCCATGTAAGGCAGGCAAACTAGCCAATGTATGGTGCAGGAGGAGCAACCACCCATGTATCAGGCACCAGGCCGACGACGTTGTAAATGATAACGCGTACTTGGTCTTGTGGCGGTGGGGATGGAGCCTCGCCTGGAGGGAGTACTCGGGCAATTCTGATATCAGGCCTCTCCTGAGAGATGATCTGAACTGCAGCATTGAGTTCAGTACCAATCAGACCCGGCCACGATTCAGGTACCGGACCAGGCATGTCTACCCTTATCAACCACAAACCCTAGCCTTCCTCCCTTTTGAAACTGTTAATTAACGACAAGCATCAATAACTGAGAAATACATAGAGAATCAAGAGAAACATGCATGGTGTTTCCTTTTTATAATAATAGTAATAATAATAATAATAATAATAATAATAATAATAATAATAATAATAATAATAATAATCCTTAATAATCTCTGGTATTAACTGATAAAGGGATGGGAAACATGCTCTAAGCCTCTAAGCCTAGGAAGATGTCATAATCGAAAGCATTATCTCCTAGACAAACAAGTGATCAGTCTACTGAAATATTTAATGGAAAATGTATGCAACAATAAAAAAAATTCATGCCAACCTTTAGGGAAGAAGAGGCTGCTATACCTAACAGAACCTTAGCTTTTCTCGTAGTGATGATCTTGTGTTCAAGGTATGTGTGCGTATAAATACATATGTATGAGTGCACTCCCATTTGAGTAGCTTACGCCATGTCGATTATAACAATGCATGCATTTTGTTCACAGTTAATTGATAAGAAGCATCAGCATATGCCCTCCTTGTCCAAATGAAGGATGTCAATGATAACAATGCATTTATTTGTCTTCATTAATTAAGAAACATCAGCATATCCACTGTTGTCGAGAATAACGATGTTGATGGCAAAGATCCATGCATTTTACTTGATTGATTAAGAAACATCAGCATATCCCACTTCCGTTGCCAGGAACTATGTCGATGACACAATAATGCATGCATAAGCGTGTAAGTTGAAATAGCATGTACCTTTTTATATTAGATATACGTATGTAGAGCATCACCGCATAGAAACATGTGTGTTTAAATAAGTGCATCTTATTGCAACATACTTTTTCTCAATTTATTATTTCAACACAGATTATTGTCCTATTTATTAATAAATGTCATCACTACAAGTTCTTTTGGATCTGCGAGTTATATAGAGGTATCACTGTCGAATCATAGGAAATAATGCATCATTGTGCGTTTTTAGAAATAATTGAAGTCATACTCAAGTAACAATGTCAGTTCTTTTTATAGAATTGCTCAGTGATCAGGCTTGTGGGAAATACGTAGAATCCTTTGACATCCCAACTGCAGCCGCATGTCCCAACCCCTAGTGTACTATCTTGCTCGTCTCTACATCTCTCTCACTTATGTCCTCAACGGATATCTCTCGTCGCCTAGTAAGCCCGCTGCCCATCCCCATAAAAAATCGTCGCTCTGAAACATGCATTTACAATTTATTAATTAAATATGTGATCAAAATTTGGCATAAAATAGTAAGGAACCAATAAACCAGGACGAGAAGCTAGTAGCTACCTAGGGTTCTCAGTGGAATTAAGACTTAAGTGGGCGAGGTCGGTCGGCTACAACATGGAATGCAATTACTAATTTCTTAAGAGGTGCACGAGATGGACTATTATAAATGAGCCCCGAGCTTCCCTGAACCATGCCACGTTGCATGGAGACAGTAGACATGTCATTTTCAGCTCACCCGGCTACCAGCTCTGCTTGATTTTGTCGATCACGAATGTTTCTTCATTCCAATTTTTCTTTCAAAAACACAGATGCAGACGCAGACGTACACATGCATGCAAAAGGAAAGACTCATCCACCACTCGGCGTGTTGCACGAGCAAGACGCAAAGATTGAGTCGGACTAATTATGATCGATCAATCCATACGGCAGTGGTGATGCTGTGGTTAATTAAACAATTAAGGGAGGGCGGGCGGGCGGGAGGGAGGGAGCTACCCGAATACATATAATTCATGCATGCCCCATCCATGTTGGATGTGTACATGGACACTCAATTGATGATCCCCCCCCCCCGTTCCTTTCTTAATTTCAGCTGCACGGTTTTAACCAACTAGTCGAAAGGTACTTATTTGACTTACAAGATTGGAAGATGGTCCGAAAATATATTTATCAGGCCTTATGTTCCAGAAGCTAATGATATAGCTTCTAGATTTGACCGCTCTTATGGCACCCACACTCTCAGCTTGGATCACTAGCTTGTGTTTCGATTTAACCAGTTGCTCACATGTAATTTGATGTACTTATTTTATATAATTCAATTTGATGTGAAGTTTGGCACCAAATAGCTAGATAAAAAGTAAGGCAACAGAGGAAGTCTAAAGTAGGAAAAGGGACGGGAGGTAACCCGATTACATCACAATGCTAAATGTAGCCTTAGTTACGTGGATGCGACGTTAAACCACATATTAAAGTGTAATGAGTGTATATAGCAACAAATGAACCAACCAAGGCAACCTTACCATAGATTGATTGAGATCTTTGACAGCACACATCCAAAGTTGAACACAATGCATGCACACTATGTGTGTTACTCTTTGCAAATAAGATGTTCTCATCAGCGAAGAGGGGATGTGAGATAGGAGGACCAAGTCGGCCTTTCAAATGAGAAAAACATTCTCTTTCCTGGATTTGATTTTGAAATAGAGGAGAGAGAAAGCTGCCATTACAGTCGATGGAGAGCTTTGAGAAAGTGCCAAGCAAAATGATGGAGATCTGCAACTGCATTGCAAGGTAGGATAACATGATGCATGCATCAAGCAAGATTTACTGAACACGAACACCATGCCAACACACCGACAACCAAGTTATTGGGGAGAAGAGTAAGCTCTTCCAAGGATAGGCAACTTCATGAAGCAACTGCTCCCTAGCAAGGTTTAGCTGTCGCAAGATTCATGGTCGCACTAGCAGGAGGTTTTCTATTCCACGAACGACTCAAGAAACGACAGATGAAGACAGATCTGAGTTACCGTTCCATATTTTTCTGTCTAATCATCTTATTTTTCAACTGAAATTCAACCAATTTCTTGTCTCAATAAAGTTTATCTCAATTAATAGTTAATCTACATGGATAGATGGAACTACCTTTTTGAAAATAATTAGGGGGTGTACTGAAGCAAAAGTCAAATAATAATGATCATACGACCGAGATGGTTGACATGTTCCAACCACAGACTGGTAGTTCATGACAGCAGTGAGATGAGTGGGTTTTTTTACGGGGAAAATACTTGTATTACTGAAACAGTAGGATTACAGTAAAATTTACAAAGTTTTATGACCTCATCAGGTCCTGAACGTAACCAAAAAGATGTGCGGCTCTGAGCCCTACATAACTTGGCATAGAGTGGCTTATATTGTTTTGAGTGCGACGTATATGAGCAATACTAGTATTCCCTTCAGGCAGTTTTCTTTCGATCCCCTAGATCAAGAAAGGGTTTCTTAACCTATCAATTTCCTTGTTCTCAACAAGTTGACGGCCTCAAGACAGTCCAATTGTCCAATTATCGGAAGATTACTCAACTATAGAGCCAAAGATACACCTTCAAAGATTGCTGATAGTTCTGACTCAAGAGCATTATCACACATGATCAGCGACATGCAGTAAATATGATCGCACCACTTGAGTCTCTGAGCAACATACCAGTTGCCGCCGGACCATCAGAGGGCGGATACGATCCATCTGTATGAACGTAAAAAATACCTCGCTATATCGTCGTTATAGCGCCGTTATGTGTATTTAAAGAAACGATACGTTTAGCAAATTCGGCCGCTACGGCGCTAATCACGTTATTCCATTCTCTACTAGTGTGAATTGTAATGTCCATTATCTGTTCTGGATGGTTCCAATAGTGCAATGGTTCATCACTATTGGTCTACATTCAGCAAAGGTGCGATCTTTCTAGCTCTGTCATGTAAGATTGTAATCTGGTGCTACAAGTAACTGTGAAATTGACCTCTTAAGTTGAACAATTTTTTTGTAAATTACTCTACTTCATATAGGTGTGTGATGATCAGAGGAGCAATTGTGATGTACATATGACATATTTCCTTTAGCTTTTCGTGGTGTTTTTTTTTTACTTTTTTTTTCTTTTTTGATGGGGAGGGGCAGCGGGCTTACGAAGCGACAAGAGATATCCATTGAGGAAATAAGTGAGAGAGCTGTAGAGACTGGTAAGATAGCACACTAGGGGTAGGGACATGCGGCTGCGGTCGGGCCGTCAAAGGATTCTACGTTTTTTCCACAAGCATGATCACTACCAATTCTTTAAAACGGCGGCGTTGGCGTGGGCGTGGGAGTTGGCGGCGGCGGCGGCGTGGGCGTGGGAGTTGGTGGCGCCGTCGTCGTCAACCGATTCAGGATGAGGCCGTGCTCCGCCATGTACCATACCTTGAGCTGCTCGTTGTTGCTCTGGAGCATGTCCGCCCCGCCCATCAGAAAAGCCAGGTCGGTGTTCCTCTTCTTCACGGCGACGTTGGTCTGGAGCTGCTCGAGCTTGATAGCATTGTTCGTCGTCAACGCCGACCACCGCGCCTCGGTCTTCTCTTCACGCAGGGCGGCCCGGCCTTGTGCGTCGGCGAGGCAGTGTTCGATGGACTCCTGCACTCATGCGGTTGCCGCGTCGTCGTGTTTCCCTGTATTGGCCCCTTTGTTGCCATCCGGCCGCCCTTCTGACGCACCCGCCGTCAGCTCGTCCGGCTTGTAGGTCTCCTTGGCCTAGTCGAGGGTGCGCCGGACTTCCGCCCACTTTCCGCACTTGTCGATCCTCTTGTAGACGTGGAGGTACTTGAACTCTTGGTCATGGTTGCCCAGGCGGTACAAGGCGAACATGCGCACCAGCTGCGCAGAGGAACAAACAGTTGGCAGGCGCACACAGCGAAGAGAAGCGGGAGGCCGGTGTGCCATACCTGATCCTCAACGTTGGTGCCGCTCTCCGGGCAAGCCGCGATCTCCTCGATGATCCCATGCCATTTGTTGCACGCCGCCTGGATGAGCTCCCAATGGTTCGCCATTGCCTTCGCCCCGCACTGCATGTAGACGCCTTTAAAGTAGTGGTCGACGAGTTTGTGCTCGTCGAACTAGGCCTTGATGCGCTCCCAGTACGTCTCGATGCTCTGGTTTGCGCCGGTGGTCGGGTCGAGGCAGACGACTTTCCAAGCTTCGGCGAGGCATTCCTGTTCCTTGGACGTCCACTTGATGCGCGGCTCGCCGTTCCTGGTCGCCCCCTTCCATTGTTGAGGAAATCGTTAACTGGTAGCTGCTCGGTCGGCTGGTGAGTAGGGGATTAATAGGCTAATCGGCAAGTTAATCGGCCATTTAATCAATTAATCGGACGATTTATCAGGTAATCGGCTACTCGGGGACCCTATGAGTAGGGATTAATCGGCAAGTTAACTGGTTAATCGGATGAATTCTTGAACAGGGCCCCCTTCTTCTTCTTGCGCCTCCTCGCCGGAACAGTCGCCGGCTCCTCCTCCTCGTGCTCCTCCGGCTCCTCCTTGCCGTACTCGAGCTCGCCGTCCATGCCGCCGCTGAGGTCCACCGTGTCATCCTGGGTAGCGAACCCGGGGGACGCGGCGGCCGCGGCCGAGCCTGCCGCGATGATGTCGTCCATGTCGGCTTCGGTCTCGTCGGTGTCGCCGAGGTGTGTCGTGGATGTTTGTGAGAAGGGCAGGGCGCCACGGCGGAGAGAGGGCGTTGGAGAGGACGCGGAAGGCGGCAGCGAGTAGTTGTACGGAGGGTACTGCACGCCGGCAAAGGCGGGCGAGGGTGTGCGCTGGTCCGGGTGTCCATGGGGGAACGTGATGTTGGGGTTGAACCCACCGTGTGTGTCCCCGTCGGAGTAGCCCAGTGACGGCGTGCATGCCCATGGTTGCGCCGATGATGAGAAGCCGCCTAGAGAGCCGACGCTTTGCTGGCTCTAGGGCTCGTACTGGGCATGGCCGCTGGGTGGGTTCATCATCCCCACGCGAGCCGCCTCAGCCTCGGCTTGAACCGTCGCGGCCGTAGCCGCACGCGCCGCATTGTCCCGAGCCTTCTTGGCGATGGCCCTATTCCGCCGGTCGGCGGTGACAGCCTCCCAGCGCTGAACTTCCACCCCTCCCCCAGTCGGTGTTTGGCATGCCCGGTGGCTTGGATGGCAGCACCCTCGGCTTCCTCTGCTTCGACTGGGCGATGGTGGCGGGCGCAGTTGTCGCGGCGTGGGGGATCACGTACTTCTTTGGCGGCATGGCGGTGAAGGAAGTATGCCCTAGAGGCAATAATAAAGTTGTTATTTATATTTCCTTATGTCATGATAAATGCTTATTATTCATGCTAGAATTGTATTAACCGGAAACTTAGTACATGTGTGAATACATAGACAAATAGAGTGTCCCTAGTATGCCTGTACTTGACTAGCTCGTTAGTTAAAGATGGTTAAGTTTCCTAGCCATGGACATGCGTTGTCATTTGATGAACGGGATCACATCATTAGAGAATGATGTGATGGACAAGACCCATCTGTTAGCTTAGCATAATGATTGTTCCGTTTTATTGCTACTGCTTTCTTCATGACTTATACATGTTCCTCTGACTATGAGATTATGCAACTCCCAAATACCGGAGGAACACCTTGTGTGCTATCAAACATTACAACGTAACTAGGTGATTATAAAGATGCTCTACAGGTGTCTCCAATGGTGTTTGTTGAGTTGGCACAGATCGAGATTAGGATTTGTCACTCCGTCTATCAGAGAGGTATCTCTAGGCCCTCTCGGTAATGCACATCACTATAAGCCTTGAAAGCAATGTGACTAATGAGTTAGTTGCGGGATGATGCATTATGGATCGAGTAAAGAGACTTGCCGGTAATGAGATTGAACTAGGTATTGAGATACCGACGATCGAATCTCGGGCAAGGAACATACCGATGACAAAGGGAACAAGTATGTTGTTATGCGTTTTGACCAATAAAGATCTTCATAGAATATGTAGGAACCGATTGTCTACATAGTTCTCGAACTCGTAGGGTCCGCACGCTTAACGTTATGTGACGATTTGTATTGTGAGTTATGTGATTTGATGACCGAAGTTTGTTTGGAGTCCCGAATGAGATCGGGGACATGACGAGGAGTCTTGAAATGGTCGAGACGTAAATATCGATATATTGGAAGGCTATATTCGGACATCGGAAAGGTTCCGAGTGATTCGGGTATTTTTTGGGG
This sequence comes from Triticum dicoccoides, assembly GCF_002162155.2. Lineage (NCBI taxonomy): Eukaryota > Viridiplantae > Streptophyta > Magnoliopsida > Poales > Poaceae > Triticum > Triticum dicoccoides. The sequence goes on along the minus strand of NC_041390.1, from coordinate 631,393,657 downwards.
TACCGGAGAGTTACGGGAATTCGTATTGTGCCTTAATGGGCCATACTGGAAAAGAGAGAAATGCCTTAAGGGTGGTCGCGCCTCTTCCCCATGGACTGGTCCGAATTGGACTAGGGAAAGGGGGCGCCCCTTCCTTCCTTCTCCTTCTCCCTTTCCTTTTTCCTATTCCATGTCGAAGGTGGAATCCTACTAGCTAGGACTAGGGAGTCCTAGTAGAACTCCACACTTTGGGTGCGTCCTATGAGGGCCGGCCTCCTCCTCCCTCCATCCTTTATATAAATGGCCAGGGGGCACCCCATAGACACACAAGTTGATCATTGATCCCTTAGCCATGTGCGGTGCCCCCCTCCACCATAATCCACCTCGGTCATATCGTAGCAGTGCTTAGGCGAAGCCCTGTTCCGGTAGCATCATCATCACCGTCATCACGCCGTCGTGCTGACGAAGCTCTCCCTCGACACTCAGCTGGATCAAGAGTTCGTGGGACGTCACCGAGCTGAACGTGTGCAGATCGCGAAGGTGTCGTACTTTCGGTACTAGGAACGGTCGGACCGTGAAGACGTACGACTACATCAACCGCGTTGTCATAACGCTTCCGCTTACGGTCTATGAGGGTACGTAGACAACACTCTCCCCTCTCGTTGCTATGCATCACCATGATCTTGCGTGTGCGTAGGAAATTTTTTAAATTACTGCGTTCCCCAACAGTGGCATCTGAGCCAGGTCTATGCGTAGATGTTATATGCACGAGTAGAACAGAAAGGAGTTGTGGGCGTGAGTATATACATATTGCTTGTCGTTACTAGTTGATTCTTGATTCGGCGGTATTGTTGGATGAAGCGGCCCAGACCGACATTACGCGTACGCTTACGCGAGACTGGTTCTACCGCCGTGCTTTGCACACAGGTGGCTAGTGGGTGTCTGTTTCTCCAACTTTAGTTGAATCAGTTTGAATGAACAGGGTTCTTTCTGAAGATCAAAAAGCAATCACTATACTACGTTGTGGTTTTTGATGCGTAGGTAAGAACGGTTCTTGCTCAGCCTGTAGCAGCCCGTAAAACTTGTAACAACAAAGTAGAGGACGTCTAACTTGTTTTTGCAGGGCATGTTGTGATGTGATATGGTCAAGACATGATGAGATATAAATTGTTGTATGAGATGATCATGTTTTGTTGAAGTTATCGGCAACTGGCAGAAGCCTTATGGCTGTCTCTTTATTGCATAAGATGCAAGCGCCAAATAATTGCTTTACTTTATCGCTATGTGATAGCAATAGTTGCAAGAGCAATAGTTGGTGAGACGACCATGTGACGACACGTTGATAGAGATCAAGATGATGGAGATCATGGTGTCATGCCGGTGACGATAGAGATCATGACGGTACTTTGGAGATGGGGATCAAAGGCGCAAGATGATCATGGTCATATCATGTCACATATTTTGATTGCATGTGATGTTTATGTTTATGCATCTTATTTTGCTTAGTTCGACGGTAGCATTATAAGATGATCTCTCACTAAATTTCATGGTACAAGTCTTCTCCCTAAGTATGCACCGTTGCTATAGTTCTTTGTGCTAAGACACCACGTGATGATCGGGTGTGATAAGCTCTACGTTCACATACAATAGGTGCAAGCCAGTTTTGCACAAGCAGACTACTCGGGTTAAACTTGATGAGCCTAGCATATGCAGATATGGCCTCGGAACACTAGAGACCGAAAGGTCGAGCGTGAATCATATAGAAGATATGATCAACGTAGAGATGTTCACCATTGAAAACTACTCCATCTCACGTGATGATCGGACATGGTTTAGTTGATATGGATCACGTGATCACTTAGATGATTAGAGGGATGTCTATCTAAGTGGGAGTTCTTAAGTAATATGATTAATTGAACTTTAATTTATCATGAACTTAGTCCTGATAGTATTTGCATATCTATGTTGTAGATCAATAGCCCGTGTTGTAGCTCCCCATTTATTTTTGATATGTTCCTAGAGAAAAATAAGTTGAAAGATGTTAGTAGCAATGATGTGGACTAGCTCCGTGATCTGAGGATTATCCTCAATGCTGCACAGAAGTATTATGTCATTGATGCACCACTAGGTGACAGAACTGTTGCAGGAGCAGATGCAGACGTTATGAACGTTTGAAAAGCTCGGTATGATGACTACTTGATAGTTTAGTGCACCATGCTTTAAGGCTTAGAACCGGGACTTCCAAAACGTTTTGAACGCCAGAGAGCATATAAGATGTTCTAAGAGTTGAAATTGGTATTTCATACTCATGCTCGTGTCGAGAGGTATGAGACCTCTGACAGTACTTTTCCTACAAGATGGAGGATAATAGCTCAACCAGTGAGCATGTGCTCAGAATGTCTGAGTACTACAATCGCTTGAATCAAGTGGGAGTTAATTTTCCAGATAAGATAGTGATTGAAAGAGTTCTCTAGTCACTTTCACCAAGTTACTCGAACTTCGTGATGAACTATAATATGCAAGGGATGACGAAAACGATTCCCGAGCTCTTCGCGATACTAAAATCGGCGAAGGTAGAAATCAAGAAAGAGCATCAAGTGTTGATGGTTAACAAGACCACTAGTTTCAAGAAAAGGGGCAAAGGAAAAGAAAGGGAACTTCAAAGAAGAATAGCAAGCAAGTTGCTGCTCCCATGAAGAAGCCCAAAGCTAGACCCAAGCCTGGAACTGAGTGCTTCTACTGCAAAGGAAATGGTCACTGGAAGTGGAATTGCCCTAGATACTTGGCGGATAAGAAGGATGGTAAAGTGAACGAAAGTATATTTGATATACATGTTATTGATGTATACTTTACTAGTGTTTATAGCAACCCCTCAGTATTTGATACTGGTTTAGTTGCTAAGAGTAGTAACTCGAAACGGGAGTTGCAAAATAAACAGAGACTAGTTAAGGGCGAGGTGATGATGTGAGTTGGAAGTGATTCCAAGGTTGATAAGATCACCATCGCACACCCCCTTTACCTTCGGGATTAGTGTTGAACCTAAAATGTTATTTGGTGTTTGCGTTGAGCATAAATATGATTGGATCATGTTTATTGCAATACGGTTATTCATTTAAGTCAAAGAATAATTGTTGTTCTATTTACATGAATAAAACCTTCTACGGTCATACACTCAATATAAATGGTTTATTGAATCTCGATCGTAGTGATACACATATTCATAATATTGAAGCCAAAAGATGCAAAGTTAATAATGATAGTGCAACTTATATGTGGCATTGTCGTTTAGGTCATATTGGTGTAAAGAGCATGAAGAAACTCCATGTTGATGGACTTTTGGAATCACTTGATTATGAATCACTTGATGCTTGCGAACCATGCCTCATGGGAAAGATGACTAAGACACCGTTGTCCGGAACAATGGAGCGAGCAACTGACTTATTGGAAATAATACATACTGATGTATGCGGTCCGATGAGTGTAGAGGCTCGCGGTGGGTGTCGTTATTTTCTAACCTTCACAGATGATTTGAGCGGATATGGGTATATCTACTTGATGAAACATAAGTCTAAAACATTTGAAAAGTTCAAAGAATTTCAGGGTGAAGTAGAAAATCATCGTAACAAGAAAATAAAGTTTCTACGATCTGATCATGGAGGAGAATATTTGAGTTACCAGTTTGGTCTTCATTTGAAACAATGCGGAATAGTTTCGCAACTCACGCCTCCTGGAACACCACAGCGTAATGGTGTGTCCAAACGTCATAACCGTACTTTATTAGATATGGTGCAATCTATGATGTCTATTATCAATTTATCTCTATCATTTTGGGGTTATGCATTAGAGACAGTTGCATTCACGTTAAATAGGGCACCATCTAAATCCATTGAGACGACACCATATGAACTGTGGTTTAGCAAGAAACCTAAGCTGTCGTTTCTAAAGTTTGAGGTAGCGATGCTTATGTGAAAAAGTTTCAACCTGATATGCTCAAACCCAAATCCGAGAAGTGCGTCTTCATAGGATACCCAAAAGAAATTGTTGGGTACACCTTCTATCACAGATCCGAAAGGCAAGATCTTTTTTGCTAAAGAGTGAATCCTTTCTAGAGAAGAAGTTTCTCTCGAAAGAAGTGAGTGGTAGGAAAGTAGAACTTGATAAGGTAATTGTACCTTCTCCCGAATTGGAAAGTAGTTCATCACAGAAATCAGTTCGAGTGATGCCTACACCAATTAGTGAGGAAGTTAATGATGATGATCATGAAACTTCATATCAAGTTACTGCCGAACCTCGTAGGACAACCAGAGTATGGTCTGCACCAGAGTGGTACGGTAATCCTTTCTGGAAGTCATGTTACTAGACCATGACGAACCTACGAACTATGAGGAAGCGATGATGAGCCCAGATTCCGTGAAATGTCCTGAAGCTATGAAATCTGAGGTAGGATCCATATATTTGAACAAAGTATGGACTTTGATTGACTTGCCTGATGATCGGTGAGCCATTACAAATAAATGGATTTTCAAGAGGAAGACGGACGCTGATAGTAGTGTTACTATCTACAAAGCTTGAATTGTCAAAAAACAGTTTTTGACAAGTTCAAGGTGTTGACTACGATGAGATTTTCTCATTCGTAGCGATGCTTAAGTCTATCTGAATCATGTTAGCAAATTGCCACATTTTATGAAATCTGGCAAATGGATATCAAAACTACATTCCTTAAATGGATTTCTTAAAGAACAATTGTATATGATGCAACCAGAAGGTTTTGTCAATCCTAAAGGTGCTAACAAAATGTGCAAGCTCCAGCGATCCATCTTTGGACTGGTGCAAGCATCTCGGAGTTGTAATATACGCTTTGATGAGTTGATCAAAGCATATAGTTTTATACAAACTTGCGGTGAAGCTTGTATTTACAAGAAAGTGAGTGGGAGCACTACAACCTTTTTGATAAGTATATGTGAATGACATATTGTTGATCAGAAATGATGTAGAATTTTCTAGAAAGCATAAAGGAGAATTTGAAAGGAATTTTTCAAAGAAAGAATTACCTGTAAAGCTACTTACATATTGAGCATCAAGATATATAGAGATAAATCAAGACGCTTGATATATTTTTCAATGAGTACATATCTTAACAAGATTTTGAAGTAGTCCAAAATGGAACGGTCAAAGAAAGAGTTCTTGTCTGTGTTGCAAGGTGTGAAGTTGAGTAAGATTCAAAGCCCGACCACGGCAGAAGATAGAGAGAGAATGAAAGTCATTCCCTATGCCTCAGCCATAGGTTCTATAAAGTATGCCATGGTGTGTACCAGACCTATTGTATACCCTGCCCTGAGTTTGGCAAGGGAGTACAATTTTCGATCTAGGAGTGGATCACTGTACAGCGGTCAAAATTATCCTTAGAGGATTAAGGAAATATTTCTCGGTTATGGAGGTGATAAAAAGTTCATCGTAAAGAGTTACGTCGATGCAAGCTTTGACACCGATCTGGATGACTCTAAGTCACAATCCGGATACATATTGAAAGTGGGAGCAATTAGCTAAAGTAGCTCCGTGCAGAGCATTGTACACATAGAAATTTGCAAAATACATGCGGATCTGAATTTGGCAGACCCGCTGACTAAACTTCTCTCACAAGTAAAACATGATCACACCTTAGTACTCTTTAGGTGTTAATCACATGGTGATGTGAACTAAGATTACTAACTCTAGTAAACCCTTTGAGTGTTGGTCACATGGCGATGTGAACTATGGGTGTTAATCACATGGTGATGTGAACTATTGGTGTTAAACCACACGGCGATGTGAACTAGATTATTGACTCTAGTGCAAGTGGGAGATTGAAGGAAATATGCCCTAGAGGCAATAATAAAGTTGTTATTTATATTTCCTTATATCATGATAAATGTTAATTATTCATGCTAGAATTGTATTAACCAAAAACTTAGTACATGTGTGAATAGATAGACAAACAGAGTGTCCCTAGTATGCCTCTACTTGACTAGCTTGTTAATCAAAGATGGTTAAGTTTCCTAGCCATGGACAAGGCCCATCAGTTAGCTTAGCATAATGATCGTTCAGTTTTATTGCTACTGCTTTCTTCATGACTTATACATGTTCCTCTGACTATGCAACTCCCGAATACCAGAGGAACACCTTGTGTGCTATCAAACATCACAACGTAACTAGGTGATTATAAAGATGCTCTACATGTGTCTCCAATGGTGTTTATTGAGTTGGCATAGATCGAGATTAGGATTTGTCACTCCGTCTATCGGAGAGGTATCTCTGGGCCCTCTCGGTAATGCACATCACTATAAGCCATGCAAGCAATGTGACTAATGAGTTAGTTGCGGGATTATCCATTACGGAACGAGTAAAGAGACTTGTCGATAACGAGATTGAACTAGGTATTGAGATACCGACGATCGAATCTGGGGCAAGTAACATACCGATGACAAAGGGAACAACATATGTTGTTATGCGGTTTGACCGATAAAGATCTTCGTAGAATATGTAGGAACCAATATGAGCATCCAGGTTCCGCTATTGGTTATTGACCAGAGATGAGTCTCGGTCATGTCTACATAGTTCTTGAACCTGTAGGGTCCGCACGCTTAACTTTCTGTGACGATTTGTATTATGAGTTATGTGATTTGATGACCGAAGTTTGTTTGGAGTCCCGGATGAGATCAAGGACATTACAAGGAGTCTCGAAATGGTCGAGACATAAATATCGATATATTGGAAGGCTATATTCGAACATCGGAAAGGTTCCGAGTGATTCGGGTATTTTTCGGAGTACCGGAGAGTTACGGGAATTCGTATTGGGCCTTAATGGGCCATACAGGAAAGGAGAGAAAGGCCTTAAGGGTGGCTGCGCCCCTTCCCCATGGACTAGTCCGAATTGGACTAGGGAAAGGGGGCGCCCCTTCCTTCCTTCTCCTTCTCCCTTCCCTTTTTCCTATTCCATGTGGGAGGTGGAATCCTCCTAGGACTAGGGAGTCCTAGAAGAACTCCACACTTTGGGCGCGCCCTATGAGGGCTAGCCTCCTCCTCCCTCCATCCTTTATATACGTGGCCAGGGGGCACCCCACAAGTTGATCATTGATCCCTTAGCCGTGTGCGGTGCCCCCCTCCACCATAATCCACATCGGTCATATCGTAGCGGTGCTTAGGTGAAGACCTGTTCCGCTAGCATCATCAACACCGTCATCACGCCGTCGTGCTGACGAAGCTCTCCCTCGACACTAAACTGGATCAAGAGTTCGTGGGGCGTCACCGAGCTGAACGTGTGCAGATCATGGAGGTGTCGTACTTTCGGTACTAGGATCGGTCGGATCGTGAAGACGTACGACTACATCAACCGCGTTGTCATAACGCTTCCGCTTACGGTCTACGAGGGTACGTAGACAACACTCTCCCCTCTCGTTGCTATGCATCACCATGATCTTGCGTGTACGTAGGAATTTTTTTTGAAATTACTGCGTTCCCCAATAGGCGACCGGCTGGGAGGCGAGCGGGAGGGAGGTTGGCGGGAGGAATGGAGAGAATGAGAGGGAAGTGGGGGGAAAGCGGGAAGAAACGGCGGGAAGAGGCTCTCTACTCGCCGACAGAGCGGCCCCACGCCCCTTTTCACTTGTGCCGGCGCCCCCAGGCGCCCCCCAGCGCGCCGGGTTCGGCTCGGGTCCGTCGGCGCCAGTTTCGGCCCAAGCCGGCAGAAAACGGGCTACCGGGGGCACGACTGGACCGATTTTTTGACGCCGGTGCGGCAAAAACGCCTGGGGAGGACCTGTTGGGGCGCGGCTAAAGATGCTCTAAACGCATAGTTTATTTAGTGGTGTATCTAAACGATGTGCATTTAATAGGTTTATTTTGTGTTTCTTAAGTGTGGTATCATATGGTTGCCAATGCATTATTTCTTAAGTCTTGTATCTAAATGATGTTACATTTAAGTTGTTTGTTTATAAATCGAGAGATTTTACGGTACATTATAATACACCGGAGCACGTGTATTATATGGATGATCTAACGGATGACACTAACTGATCCTTTTTAGAGCCCAAGAGTATTTTCGACCTAAATTTTTTAATACCTTTAATTGGCCCAATTAGGTCCAGGGTATTCCGGTCCTAAATTTTTCGATTAAATTAATTGCATTAACATTGCACTTTATTATAAGACAAATCATCGTGCGTAATCATTTGAATTTCGGTTTGAGCGGTTCGTCCTCTCTCTTCCACTCAAGCTGTAACCTCCGGCGCCCTCGATCACCGCCGATCGCACTCGCCGTGTCACTCCTTCCTCCTCCTCCAATTCCTCACCCCCCCTCCATCGCAAGTCACCCCCCTCAGGTCGCGGCGCCAGATCTTTCGACGAGCCACTAATCCCCTCCTTCCCCGAGCCGATGCCACCTTCCCCGACGCGAGAGGCCACATCATCCTCATCGACGTGCATCAACTTTTTCACGCCGGATCTTCGCTGTAAGTGCCTAGCCATCTCAAATCTTGTCTGGTCCCTTCTGCATATCATGGTTTTGAAAAAACTGACACTAATTTGAAAAAATGTTCATGAATAAAAACAATATTCACAATTCAAACAAACATCCGAAAACTCTAAAGATATCATCAACAAAATTTACAAGAATTTATGAAAATGTTCAAAAAATATATATCTTCATAAGTTTGAATATATTTCATAAATTTAAAAAGTATTCATGAATTTGCATTTTTTTGCAAATTTTAAAATACACACATTTGAAAATAGTTCACGAATTTGGGAAAAAACTTCTCTGAATCTATAAATAAATATAGAACAAAAATAACAAGAAAACAAAAACGAAAAATGTTAATCTGGCTGATAAAACATGGCAATTATAAAAACACAAAAAAGGGTGAAGAAATCCTCTAGAATGTTACCAAAGCCGGGAAACCCACACTGTTCTTTTGTTATATGGGCCGGCCTGTTACGAGAAAAGCTGGATTGGAGGTAAGAGTTTCTGTACCAGAATCAGATGCCAAGTATCCGTCGAAACATGCGCCAAATCTGAAATTCCGTGATGATGTCTTCTCCAAGCCATGTGAATTTGTTTTAGTAAATTACTTGCACTTAGCCTACCTGACTCTTGTTGCTCAGCCCGTGTATGTAGTGTAGGTGATAGAGATGTCGGGTCTCCTTTTTATTTGTGCTAATTCAATTTGCAAGAAACTCAGACAATAGTAGGGTGAAGTACAATTTGAAGAAACTGTCCAGTGTGTGCATCAGTCTAATTCTAATAGTCTATGTTTTTTTTAAATGGAGTGTATTAATTATGATAAAAATGAGTGTATTCAAAATATTCTGTATTAGTTCTGACACTCAAAAGTATTGGTGATGCTAAAACCATATAGTGCTTCCAAGCAAGGAAATCCTACGGAAGACATTAATTTGAGAGAGAGAGAGAGAGAGAGAGAGAGAGAGAGAGAGAGAGAGAGAGAGAGGGGCGGCCATTGTTGCACCCAGTTTCGAGAGAAAGAGCAACGAGTAAACAAAACACAAGGGAAGACGAAAGCCGCCAAGAATGCAAGAAACGGATTTATCGATTGAATTACACCCAGCATTCACTCACCTGCGCAGCTAGTAGTACAACGCAAAATCTATACAACAACACTCTTGTGCAAGGAATACATCGGTGACCTATGCCGGCGTCGATGGCACCACCACCTCGACGCCTGCATCAACCTCTATGGCAATCGTCTCGGTGAAAACTGGAGGTGCCAAGGTAACTACTGAAAATGCAAGTGGAGCAGTCTTGCTGTCCCCTTCTCCCACCACCTGCGACCAAAACAAAGCGAGCATGGTTATAACTCATCCTTCATCTCTTTGATTGATCGTTGAAGGGGGATGCAGATCCATCACTAGCTACCTCGGCACATTTGTCCACCCTCTGCTGCTCCACATCATCGCCGTCCATGGCAGCTCTGGAGGCCTGCTCTTCTGCCCCTGTAGAAACTCCATGAGCGTATGCCTTGTATACGATCCAGACCATGTGACCGAATCCAATTAGCACGCCAAGGCAGCTACAGACCTGTGAGCGAAAAGAGATGGCACTGGCTCATTCTTCAGCTATTAGTTCATCGAATCAAAGAAGGCAAAGAAGCAAACCATGGGACCTTACCAAATGCAGAATCTTGTCTGCACCCCAGGGACTAAGTGTTCGTCCTAGATAAGTGACCAATAGGTATGCGGCGACAAGTGTATCGGCGAATATCATGAGCAGATCCTGGAGCAAGTTTGCATTGCCTCCATGCTCTCTCATCTGTTCCACAAGTATATAGCAACTATTAGTACCGATAAATCACGAGTGGACATGCAGTCACACGCGGTGGGTATCCACACCGCATGTTACCACGCGATTCGTGCGACTCCAATACTTAAGGCTGGTATACCATATACCATCTTGGTATAGCCCTCGTATTTGCAACTGACACCGGCAGGAGATGGCCGGCAAGGCAGGCCGACGCATTGAAGTGAGGCGCGCGTTCATTGCCTCCCGGTCCCAACGGCTAGCTGCACCACATGGACGCTCCCCACGGTCTTTTTAAACTTCGTGCTTGCTTCTCGCTGCCGCCCAACCTTCTTCTCACTGCTTCTTCTCCATTTCTCTCAGTCTCGCCGCAGCTTCCGACCATGTGTTCATCCAAGTCTCCAAGTTCCAGCTGAGCTCCACTCCTCGGGCATCACACCACACCGCCAACCTGCTGGTCATGGCCATGATCTTGGGAAAACTCTTTTCCCGTGTGTTGGGATAGCTGTAGTTTCCACATATTCTTTTCCAGTGTTTTTTCTGCATCGCATGTATCTGCTAGTACATGATGCGTCCTACGTACGCAGCAGGCTGGCCTACCAATAATGCATTTCAAACGGTTATGTGCATGGAGTTTTTTATTTTGATGTGAATGTGCATGGAGTTTTACATAATCAGGCCAACGCTAATCGTGAAATACCATGCAAAACAAATGTAAATACGCCAGGCATCATGGACGGCATTAACATCCCGAAAAAAAGATCTGCCACGCGCTACGCCTGCACCGCACCCATCAAACGGCAATGACTCACGACTGAACAGCTGACTCGCGTTATGGCTAATTAAAACAGCCTAGCGCGCATCAATTACACCCAGGTGCCCTGCATCCAATTATGGCACCCAAATGTCAAATGTCAAACCAACAGATGCTGTTACCACCGTTTCTGAACCCATCTTCGCAAAACCTGTCAGCGTTGTTTCTAGCGCAGTTACCCTAGCTATCAATGCTTCTTGACCTCTCATCCGGCATCGCAACTCTCCTTTTCCTGAAAGCATTGGGCAGGGGAACACCTATGAGACCAAGTAGTAATACTGTAGGATTGAGGCGCGTGAGAGATGATTACAGATGGACGTGTAAGCTCGTAGGCAAAGAAAACAAGAACAAACGCATCAGATAATGGCTAGGATGGGCTAACCTGATCTTTGTCTATGCAGAACCCATGTCCTCCCCTGCTTCTGTTTTTATTTTTACACAGTAGACGGCTTGAAGGAGATCTACAGTGCGAGCCACAAGCAGTTATGCCATCAAATGGGGCATGCGCGTGGGTCGCTAACAGACAAAGTGTATTCATACCATCATAAATGTCGCCTGGTCCATTGGCAGTGCGTATAGCGTGACGTATTCGCAAACGTTGGTAATTAACGTGTCATGTATTTCAACTGGGCCTATAATAAATAGCAATCGCGACGCACACTCGGACGCCCGGGATTACAGTAGTGCTTGGCTGCATGTCCCAAAAATTCACGTCCCTATTAGTACTCCGTACCTCAGATTAGTATGTCTCATGTACGCGTGTCCTCTGGGGTGCTCTGCTTTTTATCACATACTAGTACCTTGTTCATTGCTTCTTTCTTTCAAAAAAAAAAGTACCTTGTTCATTGCCAATAGGAAGGCCTCAAGACAGCCAAAACAAATTAGGATGGCTTCGACTGCAGTATTGTGCCAAGCATAATCATCAGGGATCTTCACCGCGAGCAAGAAAGCTCCAGCTGATACAAAGATTGCCATGCTGGAAATCTGTAACAAAATCTGCAAATCTGCCCAGGTAGAGATCATACTCTCAAACTTGGTGTGTGTTAAGGAGCTATTTGGAATCCCGCCGCTCTGCAACTCCGCTGCCGAACAGAGTGGCATGCAGTTATATCTCGGCGAGCCGCTTCGTAGTGAAGGAGCGGAGGGTTGCCGAACAGCCTAAGTGTACATATTGGGTGTCTTGTACAGCACCATACTCATAGTTTTGAGTACGTGTTGAGTGGAGGGTTGCCGAACACAGGCTAAGTGTACATAATCTTGTTGCTTGTTCCAATGAACGCAAAGCCCACCTTAAGGCCCGCAAGGCCGAGGTGATGCTAGTGGGCAGGAAATGGCCCAAGGCATGGAGGCCTGAAGCTGCGCCATTGCTACATATCACTCTTTGTAGGGATCAACTAACCAACAAGTACCCGTCAAGGGTTATTTTGGTAGGCCGAGAGTGCACCACTTGGTGTGCTGTCAGCCGCCTCCACTTGTCACGTGCTTGGCGCTTCCTCGGATTTTTACCTTTTTTCCTGTGTGTTGCGGGTTTTAGATGATATTCTTTTTTCAATTTTTCGGTTTTTGCTTGGTTTCCCTAGGTTACAGACACACAAAAAAATGTGGGAAAGAATTGCACGGATAAACACATTTTTGATAGGTGGGAGTGACCTTTGCGAGGGGTACTCCTTAATTAGTGATTTCGCTCTTTGCGGGGCGCATCTATATCTCACATAATGCGAGTTGGAACGAGCGCTCATATTAGGTGTCACGGAATAGGCCGGCTCAGGTAGGTTTCAGGTAAGTTCGCCTTTTCTCTACGATTTTTTCCTTAGTCAGTTTGATTTTCATTTATGTTATTATTTTTTTGAAAATGGTATAAATACATACATTTCAAAACATAAAACATATTGTGATTTGGAAAACATTAATACAATGTAAAACAAATGTTGGCTTAACTAAAAAAATGTTGATAGCATATTGAAAACGAATTGTGACATTATACATTTGTTCACGTGTTTCACAAAAACTGTATGTGACATTTGTTCACGTGTTTCACAAAAACTGTATGTGACATTATAAAAAATTCTTAATCAAAAATGTTCACGTGGTTCAAAACAATTATGTGACATTATAAATAAAGATTTAAACATGTATTTGGAAAATATTAAATGTATATCAATAAATGCTTCAGACGTATATGAAAAATGTACAATATTTATTAAAAAAAAGTAGACATCCAACATGCATTTGAATGAAATATTATGCATTTTATATAAAATGCTAAACATGCATTAATAACATGTTAAATGTGTATAAAAATGTTCTTGGCATACACGAAAACTATAGACACAAAAACAATTATTCTACAAAATGGTAATTTTGTGTTCGAAAAAATTAACATCTATAAAAATAATGTTTCACGTGTACATGGATAATGCGCATAGAAAAGCCAGGAAATGCAATACAAAACAACACACAGAAATGAAGAAGAAAACCATGAACAAACACACTTCGAAAGAAAGAAAAAACCTAAATAAAATCAATGAAAAGAAAAATAAATGAAGAATACTGAAGAAATCAATGAAAACCGAAGAAAGAAAAAAGAAACCTGATGAAAAACAATTGTTCGTGATGTATGTAATAAATGTAGGCATAAAAAAATCCATTATAAGCAAATGTTAATCGCATATTTAAAAATGTTGAACATATTTAAAAATAATATTTTATATGTATAGAAAAAACGTACAAGGTCTATAAAAAATTAGACATCAGAACATATATAATAAAAATATACACATAAAAATTATAATTTCTTAAGTCTGTTAATCTTATGTTGGGAAAATGTTAAAAGTGTATATAAAATTGTTTTAATGTACAAAAAATGTTGAATGAGTACTGGAAAAAACATGTCTTGAAAAAAATGAAACTGATGAAAATCGACAAAAACTACAGGAAAACAAAAAAAACCAATAAAAGGCAATAAAATAAAACCAATGCAAAAGAATGATCCCGAGAAGGAAATAAAGATAAAAATGAAGAAAACCATGAAAAGAAACAATGAAAAATGTAGAAAACAAAGAAAGAACGAAAATCCAGTGAAAAATCAAGAAAGAACCAAACAAAAACAAAGAAAAAGGAAAAAAGAAAGAAAAATCAGTAAGACTATGAAAGAAACAAAGAAAACAGGTAAAAACAAAGGAAGACATAAAAAACTATCTGAAGAAATAAAATAAAACGTAAAAGAATAAAAAAAATGAATCAGTACGTTCACCAAGCAAGCAAGCGCTCTGAAGCGAGCAAGCGACCTAAGCGAATGGGTCGGCCGATATGCGCGCGCTTCAAGGGAGAGGAATGCCATACTCGCTTGAAGCGAGATATATCGGCTGGCAACAACCACCCCTCTCCTCGCAGGACTAAAAGAAATGGCGCCTGCATTTGCTAGAGGCCGAATTGCAGCCTCATCCTCCATCGTCGGCATCTTCGCCGCCGGGCTCCACTTGGCACAACTGTGAGCACCACCTCCCGTGATCCTTTGCTTTTCTCAGTTGTTCTTTCATTGTAGTATAAAAAATACTCTTATATTAATGAGATGGAGGGAGTATTTCAAAAGATGGATCAGTCTCTTCACTTCAATTCTAGGTGCTTCGATTTGGACTACAGTGGAGCTGGCGAGATGGTCTTCCAAAACTTCCTTCCCATGGACAAATCGGTCACCTGCTTCAAGCTCTTCTTCTCAGCATACCACCAAGTCCATGCCGAGGGAGTTGGCATGCTTGCCTTCTCGTGTTTGTTTGGGTTGTCGATTCACTTGTTTACCATTGTCATTCATCTCTGCAAGGACCACACGTCCTTGGCTAGAGCTTGGGTAAGCTCTTATTGTCATATCGTAACTAGAATTTGTCTTGTACCCATGTGGTTTTTATTTTTGGAAAAGGAGGATTATCCTCGGCCCTCTGCATCAGAATGATGCATGTAGCCATAATATTGCAGCACGCTCATCATCATGTAGCCTAGACCCTAAATCCTAAATCCTAAAACACTAAACCTGCCATGGACAGCGGTGATGTGGAGCAGCAGAGGGTGGAGAAATGTGCCGAGGTTCTCGGGATGGATCTGCATCCCCCTTGCACAATCAATCAAAGAAATGAAGGATGAATTATAACCATGCTTGCTCTATTTTGGTCGCAGGTGGTGAGAGAAGGGGACAGCAAGACTGCTCCACTTGCATTTTCAGTAGTTGCCTCGGCACCTCCAGTTTTCACCGAGAAAGTAGAGACGACTGCCATAGAGGACGGTGCAGGCGGCGAGGAGGGGGAGGAAGTGCTGCCAGACCAAGTCGGCGTTGAGCTGGTGGTGTCGTCGCGATGATTATATGGTGTGTGTGGGCATCAAGGAGGAATTTGACCAATATGTTCGCAATACCGGTCTCGGCCCCTACATTTCAGATAATTGCAATCAACACCACACTCTCACTGAATCATTTGTCAAAGGATTTAAATTCCATACCCGTGAGTCTAGGGTGTCATTTAAACTTTATGAAAATTCATTTACCGTATCACTAGAGAGATTTGCTCACCACTGCAAAATTCCGTTCTGGGATTCGCTTGACGAACCACCAAGGGTTGAGTACCAATCATTTTTGACTAGTGTTTGCTACGGTGAGACGAGGGGAGTGACGCAAGGTAGAATAAAGAGCATTCATTTTCGCGCAATTCAGTACTTTGCTTTATTTAATGGGAAATGTATTGTAGGCAAACAAGTTTGTAGTACACTTTGTGCTCCAGACTTGAGCCTCATACGCACTACTCTAACCGGTGATAGGAGTTATAATCTTGGAGCAATTGTTGCACACGGATTGCAGCACAATGCTACTAGTGACTATTTCTATGGTGGAATTTACGCCACGCGTTTAGCAAGAGAGCTGGGTGTTTCACCTTTGCCCTTTGACCCTATCCTACCCACGCAGTATTTAGATTTTGATGCTATGAAAATTCATAAGATCCTTAAAGGAGATATTCATAATTGCACCTATAAATTATTGTTTAACCAATCATCTGTGGTTTACACATATTTGCCTGCGCCTGCTCTCTTTGATTATCACAGCAAGGGAAGGTATTTTGTTCTTGAGAGCGAGGCCCGATCCCACAACGCGACGGTTGAGGCATCACGGCAAGCCGAAGCTTCCGCCCGAGAGCCTCCGTGAGCTACCACGCCGACTACTATCCAGGCTAGTGACTGCTTACCAAGTTAGGCCAAAAGTCCATGCTTAGGGGAGTACGTGTTTCTCACCGAATTACATTCATGTTCACACATTTTCGTTGTCGGTGTTCACATTTTTTCATTGTACTATCCACATTAAATTTATTTTCTCAGTTTCTTCTTATGTGTTTGAAAAACTTTGAGAAAACACAAAAATAGTTCCTGCTTCTTTTTGATTTTTTTTCTAGAGTAGTTAGCTATAGCACTAAAAGAAACCCAAAAAGATTTCTTTGTTCTTCTTTTGCTTGTTGGGACCTTTCCCGTATAAATAGTTTTTCTCATTTTTGCTTTTCCCTTTTATTTGCCTGTTCAAGAAAACCAAAAACTCCAAAAATATTTTAGTGTGTTTCTCTAAATTTCTTTTCTTTTTATTTGAGTAATACCGAGGAGAAGGCCACGATGAAAATGTTGAGTGACTCTCATATGCATAATTATTGATCTAACAAAGAGACCATTTTACCTTGTCTTCTCCTGTTGAATAAAATGTTTGCAGATTCCAGCTTAGTCCACGGCACTCTTGCACTATTATTATTTTCATATCATTCGGTTGTGCAAGTGAAAGGCAATAATGACGACATTCGATGAACTGGCCGTAGCAGAGAGAAACGAGTATGAACTCGACTTGTTCTGTTTGTGTAAATATGTTTAACCTAGTATCCATGATTTAGCCCATTATGATTAAACATGTTTGCAATGACAATTAGAGATTATAGTTTCTCATGCCATGCATAAGTAGCTAAGAGTGGATAATGATTTATCTTGGATATCAACATAGCGTTAAAATGATTGTGATGTAGTATGATGATATGGTATCCTCCTCTGAATGTTCAAGTGGCTTGACTTGACACATGTTCATGCATGTAGTTGAATCAAAACCAACATAGTCTCTATGATATTTATGTTCATGGTGTTCATATTATACTCATGCTAGTGTCCAATGTTACTTACGCATAATGCATGTTCATGACCGTTGTTGCTCTCTAGCTAACCGCTTCTCAATCTAATTGCTAGTCTTCACCTATATTAAGTGGGAACTCTGCTTGTATCTGCCCCCCAGGCGCGCCCAGGTGGGTTGTCCCCACCTGGTGGCCCCGCAGACCCTGAAACCGACGCTATAAAATCCTGTTTTTCCAGAAAAAATCAGGGAGAAAGAATTATCGCGATCCACGAGACGGAGCCGCCGTCACCTCCTGTTCTTCATCGGGAGGCCAGATCTAGAGTCTGTTTGGGGCTCCAGAGAGGGGGGTCTTCGTTCTTTGTCATCACCAACCCTTCTCCATCGCCAATTCCATGATACTCCCCACCGAGAGTGAGTAATTTCTTCATAAGCTCGCTGGTCGGTGAGGAGTTGGATGAGATTCATCATGTAATTGAGTTAGTTTTGTTAGGGCTTGATCCCTAGTATCCACTATGTTCTGAACCATTTATGTTATCACCATTATATCCATGTTCTAGATCCGATCTTGCAAGTTATAGTCACCTACTACGTGTTATGATCCGGCAACCCCGGAGTGACAATAGTTGGACCACTCCCGATGATGACCGTAGTTTGAGGAGTTCATGTATTCACCATGTGTTAGTGCTTTGTTCCGATTCTCTATTAAAAGGAGGCCTTAATATCCCTTAGTTTCCAATTGGACCCTGCTACCACGGGAGGGTAGGACAAAGATGTCATGCAAGTTCTTTCCATAAGCATGTATGACTATTTACGGAATACATGCCTACATTATATTTATGAACTGGAGCTAGTGTCGTACTGCCCTAGGTTATGACTGTCACATGATGAATTTCATCCAACAAATTACCGATCTAATGCCTACGAATTTATCCTATATTGTTCTTGCTAAGTTACTACTGCTATCGTTACTGTTGCACTTGCTACAAAAATACTGCTATCACTGTTACCATTACTATTGCTGTTGTCACTACTATCAAAACCATCATACTACTTTGCTACTGATCACATTGCTGTAGATAATTAATCTCCATGTGTAGTTGAATTGACAACTCAACTGCTAATGCTTACAAATATTCTTTGGCCCCCCTTGTGTCGAATCTATAAATTTGGGTTGAATACTCTACCCTCAAAAACTACTGTGATGCTCTATAATTGTGGGTTATCAACCTCAGATGAGGTGGGGAATGAACACGACACACTCGCCTGCCCCGAGGTTCTGGAATTAGGGAGGCAAAGTGGATCTTGTCTCCGACGAGGGTTATCGGTGTCAAAACCGGCGGATCTCGGGTAGGGGGTCCCGAACTATGCGTCTAAGGCGGATGGTAATAGGAGGCAGGGGACACGATGTTTTACCCAGGTTCGGGCCCTCTTGATGGAGGTAAAACCCTATGTCCTGCTTGATTTATATTGATGATATGGGTAGTACAAGAGTAGATCTACCACGAGATCAGAGAGGCTAAACCCTAGAAGCTAACCTATGGTATGATTGTTGTTGTGTCCTACGGACTAAACCCTCCGGTTTATATAGACACCGGAGGGGGCTAGGGTTACATAGAGTCGGTTACAAGGAAGGAGATCTACATATCCGTATTGCCAAGCTTGCCTTCCACGCCAAGGAAAGTCCCATCCGGACACGGGACGAAGTCTTCAATCTTGTATCTTCATAGTCCAACGGTTCGGCCAAAGGTTATAGTCCGGCTGTCCGGATACCCCCTAATTCAGGACTCCCTCAGTAGCCCCCGAACTAGGCTTCAATGACGATGAGTCTGGCACGCAGATTGTCTTCGGCATTGCAAGGCGGGTTCTTCTCCAAATTCCGAATTCCTGTTAAATAGTGCCCGGCTTCTTGTGAATGCTGCGCTCCTTGGCTTCCACGCCCAATAATGGCCACCTTCCACGTGTCAAGCGAATGTGAGGAGCCAGGGTGTTTTTACATTTACCCCCTAGCTATGTAAATGAGCTTTCTATTAAAGAGACGAGGATTCAGATCCAAACCACACCATCCTACCTTAGTGAGCATTCATCGGAGCGCACTCGAAAGAGATCCATTCCATCATGGCCGGTCGACGCAGCTCCTCCTCTCGCTCCCCCAGCCCCGAGCCCGGAGATTGGGAGAGGTATTCCGTCCCGCACAGCCAACTAGTGAAGCTTCAGACCCAGGGATTTCTCCCCCCCCAGCGTATATGGTCCCGGTTCGAGCCGGGCTCGCCACCTACAATGACGGAGAGCAAGCGGAGAGCTTTCCCAATCCCTCCAAAGGAGAGCGGGTATGCCTTGTCCCTTATTTGATAAGAGGACTCAGATTTCCAATTCATCCATTTCTCCGGGGGCTCCTGCAGTTCTACGGCCTCCAGTTGCACTGCCTTACCCCTGCATCCATACTACATATCGCGGGCTACGTAGCCCTCTGCGAGCTGTTTTTGGGTTGTGAGGCTCATTTCGCACTGTGGAAGAAGTTGTTCTGCCTTGTGCCCCGTTCTCAAAGGGGGTCAATATATCAAGTGGGCGGAGCCGAAGTATGGCGCATCGCCGGGACCAGATATCTATCCGGAACCCCGAAGAAGGCGTCCGAAGACTGGCCTTCAGAGTGGTTTTATATAGAAGACGTCCCCCTTCCGGATCCTATTCGGATCGGCCTTCCTGAGTTCGATAATGCTCCTTTGAAGAAGCGCCTGAGCTGGCGTCCACGGAGCCCCCAGGAGGAAGATGATAGCGATGTTCTTTACCTGATGATCCGGATAAAGTTATTGGCTCAATCAGGACTGACCATGATCGAAGTCATGGCGATATGCGTTATGCGTGGGGTGCAGCCGCTTCAATATCGAGGCCACCCCATGTGGGATTTCAACAGGGAGGATGATGCCATCCGCTGCGGCCGCAAAGGGCCGGACTCGACCGCTGCTCTAGCAAAAATCTTGTCCAATTTGTACGAGGGAGAAGAGGAGGAATTCCCCCGTGTCAATCCACAGGGCGGATTTTCTATGTACAATCCTCCGATTTGGGTAAGTCGACACTTTTCATGCCCATCCGTTCCATATTCCCATAGTTAAGTATTTTACCTTGCGATTGTTGGAAATATGCCCTAGAGGCAATAATAAAATGGTTATTATTGTATTTCCTTGTTCATGATAATTGTCTATTGTTCATGCTATAATTGTATTAACCGGAAACCGTAATACATGTGTGAATACATAGACCACAACATGTCCCTAGTAAGCCTCTAGTTTACTAGCTCGTTGATCAATAGATGGTCATGGTTTCCTAACCATGGACATTGGATGTCATTGATAACGGGATCACATCATTAGGAGAATGATGTGATGGACAAGACCCAATCCTAAGCCTAGCACAAGATCGTATAGTTCGTCTGCTAAAGCTTTTCTAATGTCAAGTATCATTTCCTTAGACCATGAGATTGTGCAACTCCCGGATACCATAGGAATGCTTTGGGTGTACCAAATGTCACAACGTAACTGGGTGGCTATAAAGGTGCACTACAGGTATCTCCGAAAGTGTCTGTTGGGTTGGCACGAATCTGACTGGGATTTGTCACTCCGTGTGACGGAGAGGTATCTCTGGGCCCACTCGGGGACATCATCATAATGTGCACAATGTGACCAAGGAGTTGATCACGGGATGATGTGTTACGGAACGAGTAAAGAGACTTGCCGGTAACGATATTGAACGAGGTATCAGGATATCGACGATCGAATCTCGGGCAGGTATCGTACCGATAGACAAAGGGAATTGTATACGGGATTAATTGAATCCTTGACATCGTGGTTCATCCAGTGATATCATCGTGGAACATGTGGGATCCAACATAGGTATCCAGATCCCGCTGTTGGTTATTCACCAGAGAGATGTCTCGGTCATGTCTGCATGATTCCCGAGCCCGTAGGGTCTACACACTTAAGGTTCGATGACGCTAGGGTTATTAGGAAGACTTGTATGTGATTACCGAATGTTGTTCAGAGTCACGGATGAGATCCCGGACGTCACGAGGAGTTCCGGAATAGTCCGGAGGTAAAGATTTATATATGGAAAGTTGTTGTTCTGGTTCCAGGAAAAGTTTGGTTTTTTCGGTATTGTACCGGGAAGCTTCCGGAAGGTTCCGTTGGATTCCGGAGGGGTCCGGAGGTCCGGAAAATGTTCCACCACGTCCAATACAGTAGCATGGGCTGTAGGAAGGCTCCCTAGCCTTAATGGGCCAGGGGCACCGGCCCCCCCAAGGCCCATGCGCATGGGAGAGGGGAAACCCTAAGGGGGAGGGCCCCCACTTGACTTGGGAGGCACTCCTCCCCCCTTGGCCGCCGCCCCCAACCCTAGATGGGATCTAGGGGGGCCGGCCCCCTCTCTCCCCACCTATAAATAGTGGAGGGGTGGGAGGGCGGCGATACCCGTGCACCTGGCACAGCCCCTCCCCTCCAATACCTCTCCTCCTCCGCGTGAGCTTGGCGAAGCCCTGCCGGAGAACTGCCACTCCATCACCACCATGCCGTCGTGCTGCTATTGGACTCTCTTCCTCAACCTCTCCCTCCTCCTTGCTGGATCAAGGCGCGGGAGACGTCTCTGTTCCGTACGTGTGTTGAACGTGGAGGTGCCGTCCGTTCGGCGCTAGGATCATCGGTGATTTGGATCACGACGGTACGACTCCATCAACCCCGTTCTCTTGAACGCTTCCGCTTAGCGATCTTCAAGGGTATGAAGATGCACTCCCTCTCTCTCGTTGCTAGTATCTCCTAGATTGATCTTGGTGACACGTAGAAATTTTTTGATTATTGCTATGTTCCCCAACAGTGGCATCATGAGCTAGGTCTATGCATAGATTCTATGCACGAGTAAAACACAAAGTAGTTGTGGGCGATGATTTGTTCAATTTGCTTGCCATTACTAGTCTTATCTTGATTCGGCGGCATTGTGGGATGAAGCGGCCCGGACCGACCTTACACGTACGCTTACGTGAGACTGGTTCCACCGACTGACATGCACTTGATGCATAAGGTGGCTGGCGGGTGTCTGTCTCTCCCACTTTAGTCGGATCGGATTTGATGAAAAGGGTCCTTATGAAGGGTAAATAGAAATTGGCATATCACCGTTGTGGTTTTGCGTAGGTAAGAAACGTTATTGCTAGAAACCCATAGCAGCCACGTAAAACATGCAACAACAATTAGAGGACGTCTAACTTGTTTTTGCAGGGTTTGCTATGTGATGTGATATGGCCAAAAGGATGTCATGAATGATATATGTGATGTATGAGATTGATCATGTTCTTGTAATAGGAATCACGACATGCATGTCGATGAGTATGACAACCGGCAGGAGCCATATGAGTTGTCTTAATTTATTTATGACCTGTGTGTCAATGAAAACGCCATGTAATTA
This sequence comes from Triticum dicoccoides, assembly GCF_002162155.2. Classification (NCBI taxonomy): domain Eukaryota; kingdom Viridiplantae; phylum Streptophyta; class Magnoliopsida; order Poales; family Poaceae; genus Triticum; species Triticum dicoccoides. Next base: position 631,370,992 of record NC_041390.1, on the reverse strand, counting down.
CTTTACTTTATTGCTAACCATTAACCATGGTAGTAGAAGTAATAGTTGGCGAGGCAACTTCATGAAGACACGATGATGGAGATCATGATGATGGAGATCATGGTGTCATGCCGGTGACGATGGTGTTCCTGCCGCGCCTCGAAGATGGAGATCAAAGGCGCAAGATGATATTGGCCATATCATGTCACTTTATGATTTGCTTGTGATGTTTGTCATGTTTTTACATCTTATTTGCTTAGAACGACGGTAGCATAAATAAGGTGATCCCTCACTAAAATTTCAAGAAAGTTTTCCCCCTAACTGTGCACCGTTGCTAAGGTCCGTTGTTCCGAAGCACCACGTGATGATCGGGTGCGATAGGTTCTAACATTCGCATACAACGGGTGTAAGCCAGATTTGCACACGCAATACACTTAGGTTAACTTGACGAGCCTAGCATGTACAGACATGGCCTCGGAACACGGAAGACCAAAAGGTCGAACATGAGTCATATAGTGGATACGATCAACATGAAGATGTTCACCAATGATGACTAGTCCGTCTCACGTGATGATCAGACACGGCTTAGTTGACTCGGATCATGTATCACTTAGATGACTAGAGGGATGTCTATCTAAGTGGGAGTTCATTGAATAATTTGATTAGATGAACTTAATTATCATGGACATAGTCAAAAGTTGTTTGCAAATTATGTCGTAGCTCACGCTTTGGTTCTACTGTTTTAGATATGTTCCTAGAGAAAAATTTAGTTGAGAGTTGACAGTAGCAATTGTGCGGACTGGGTCTGTGAACTGAGGATTGTCCTCATTGCTGCACAGAAGGGCTATGTCCTTAATGCACCGCTCAGTGCGTTGAACCTCGAGCGTCGTTTGTAGATGTTGGAAAACATCTGACATACACGTTTTGATGACTACGTGATAGTTCAGTGCGTACGGTTTAGAATTGTGGCACCAAAGACATTTTTGAAACGTCGCAGAACATATGAGATGTTCCAAAGACTGAAATTGGGATTTCAGACTAGTGCCCACGTCAAGAGGTATGAGACCTCTAACAAGTTTCTTAAGCCAGCAAACTAAGGGAGAAAAGCTCAATCGTTGAGCATGTGCTCAGATTGTCTGAGTACTACAATCGCTTGAATCGAGTGGGAGTTAATCTTCCAGATGAGATAGCGATGGTTCTCCATAGTCACTACCACCAAGCTATTGGAGCTTCGTGATGAACTATAACATATCAGGGATAGACATGATGATCCTTGAGCAACTCGCGATGTTTGACACCGCGAAAGTAGAAATCAACTAGGAGCATCAATTGTTGATGGTTAAACCACTAGTTTCAAGAAGGGCAAGGGAAAGAAGGGATACTTCATGAGACGGCAAATCAGTTGCTGCTCAGAAACCGAAGGTTGAACCAAACCCGAGACTAAGTGCTTCTATAATGAGGGGAACGGTCACTGAAGCAGAACTACCCTAGATACTTGGTAGATGAGAAGGCTGGCAAGGTCGACAAAAGTATTTTGAATATACGTTATATTAATGTGTACTTTACTAGTACTCCTAGTAGCACCAGGGTATTAAAATACCGGTTCAGTTGCTAAGTGTTAGTAATTCGAAATAAAAGGCTACGGAATAAACGGAGACTAGCTGAAGGTGATATGACGATATGTGTTGGAAGTGTTTCCAAGGTTGATGTGATCAAGCATCGCATGCTCCCTCTACCATCGAGATTGGTGTTAAACCTAAATAATTGTTATTTGGTGTTTGCGTTGAGCATAGACATGATTGGATTATGTTTATCGCAATACGGTTATTCATTTAAGGAGAATAATGGTTACTCTATTTATTTGAATAATACCTTCAATGGTCTTGCACCTAAAATGAATGGTTCATTGAATCTCGATCGTATGATACACATGTTCATGCCAAAAGATATAAGATAGCAATGATAGTACCACGTACTTGTGGCACTGCCATTTGAGTCATGTTGGTATAAAACGCATGAAGAAGCTCCATGTTGATGGATCTTTGGACTCAGTCATTTTTGAAAAGATTGAGACATGCGAACCATGTCTATTGGTAGATAAGCATGAAGAAACTCCATGCAAATGGATCATTTGGACTCACTTGATTTTGAATCACTTGAGACGTGCAAATCATAACACATGGGCAAGATGACTGAAAGGCCTCGTTTTCAGTAAGATGGAACAAGAAAGCAACTTGTTGGAAGTAATACATTTTTTATGTGTGCACTCCAATGAGTGCTGAGGCATGCAGTGGATATCGTTATCTTCTTACTTCACAGATGATTTGAGTAGATGCTGAGTATATTTACTTGATGAAACACAAGTCTGAATTATTGAAAGATTGAAGTAATGTCAGAGTGAAGTTGAAGATCGTCGTAACAAGATGATAAAATGTCTATGATATGATCATAGAGATGAATATCTGAGTTACGAGTTTGGCACACAATTAAGACATTGTGGAAATTGTTTCACAACTAATACCGCCTGGACCACCATAGTGTGATGGTGTGTCCGAACATCATAACTGCACCCTATTGGATATGGTGCATACCATGATGTCTCTTATCGAATTAACACTATCATTTATGGGATAGGCATTAGAGACAACCGCACTCACTTTAAATAGGGCACCACACAATTCCGTTGAGACGACATCGTATGAACTATGGTTTAGAAAAACCTAAGCTGTCGTTTCTTAAAAGTTTGGGGCTGCGACGCTTATGTGAACAAGTTTTAGGCGGATAAGCCGAACCCAAAGCGGAGAAATGCATCTTCATAGAATACCCAAAAATAGTTGGGTGTACCTCCTATTTCAGATCCGGAAGCAAAAGTGATTGTTTCTAGAAATGGGTCCTTTCTCGAGGAAAAGTTTCTCTCGAAAGAATTGAGTGGGAGGATGGTGGAGACTTGATGAGGTTATTCAACCGTCACTTCAACTAGTGTGTAGCAGGGCACAGGAAGATGTTCCTGTGGCACCTACACCAATTGAAGTGGGAGCTTATGATAGTGATCATGAAACTTGGGATCAATTCACTACCAAACCTCATAGGTCGACAAGGATGTGTACTACTTCAGAGTGGTACGTAATCCTAACTTGGAAGTCATGTTGCTAGACAACAATGAACCTACGAGCTATGGAGAAGTGATGGTGGGCCTAGATTCCGAAGAATGGATTGAGGCCATAGAATCCGAGAGAGGATCCATGTATAAAAGAAAGTATAGACTTTGAAAGAACCACTTGATGGTCGTAAGGCTGTTAGGTGCAGATGGGTTTTAAAAGGAAGACAGACAATGATGGTAAGTGTCACCATTAAGAAAGCTCGACTTGTCGTTAAGATGTTTCCCGACTAGTTCAAGGAGTTGACTACGATGAGACTTTCTCACTCGTAGCGATGCTAAGAGTCTGTTGGAATTATGTTAGCAGTTACTGCATTATTTATGAAATCTTGCAGATAGGATGTCAAAACATTGTTTCCTCGACATTTTTCTTGAGGAAAGGTTGTATGTGATACAACTAGAAGCTTTTGTCAATCCTGAAAGATGCTGACATGTATGCATAGCTCCAGCAATCCTTCTAAGGACTGGAATAAGCATCTCAGAATTGGAATGTATGCTTTGATGAGATGATCAAAGATTTTGGGTTTATACAAAGTTTGTGAGAAACTTGTATTTCCAAAGGAGTGAGTGGGAGCACTATAGAATTTTTGATGAGTATATGTTGTTAACATATTGTTGATCAAAAATGATGTAGAATTTCTGGAAAGCATGCAGGGTTATTTGAAAAGTGTTTTTCGATGGAAAACCTGGATTAAGCTACTTGAACATTGAGCATCAAGATCTATAAGGATAGATCAAAAACGCTTAATAGTACTTTCAAATGAATACATACCGTGACAAGATTTTGAAGGAGTTCAAAATAGATCAGCAAAGAAGGAGTTCTTGGCTGTGTTACTGAAGGAAATATGCCCTAGAGGCAATAATAAAGTTATTATTTATTTCCTTATATCATGATAAATGTTTATTATTCATGCTAGAATTGTATTAACCGGAAACATAATACATGTGTGAATACATAGACAAACAGGGTGTCACTAGTATGCCTGTACTTGACTAGCTCGTTAATCAAAGATGGTTATGTTTCCTAACCATGGACAAAGAGTTGTTATTTGATTAACGGGATCACATCATTAGGTGAATGATCTGATTGACATGACCCATTCCATTAGCTTAGCACCCGATCGTTTAGTATGTTGATATTGCTTTCTTCATGACTTATACGTGTTCCTATGACTATGAGATTATGCAACTCCCGTTTGCCGGAGGAACACTTTGTGTGCTACCAAACGTCACAACGTAACTGGGTGATTATAAAGATGCTCTACAGGTGTCTCCAAAGGTACATGTTGGGTTGGCGTATTTCGAGATTAGGATTTGTCACTCCGATTGTTGGAGAGGTATCTCTGGGCCCTCTCGGTAATGCACATCACATAAGCCTTGCAAGCATTGCAACTAATGAGTTAGTTGTGAGATGATGTATGACAGAACGAGTAAAGAGACTTGCCGGTAACGAGATTGAACTAGGTATTGAGATACCGACGATCGAATCTCGGGCAAGTAACATACCGATAACAAAGGGAACAACGTATGTTGTTATGCGGTCTGACCGATAAAGATCTTCGTAGAATATGTAGGAACCAATATGAGCATCCAGGTTCCGCTATTGGTTATTGACCGGAGACGTGTCTTGGTCATGTCTACATTGTTCTCGAACCATAGGGTCCGCACGCTTAACGTTACGATGACAGTTTCATTATGAGTTTATGTATTTTGATGTACCGAAGGTTGTTCGGAGTCCCAGATGTGATCATGGACATGACGAGGAGTCTCGAAATGGTCGAGACATATAGATCGATATATTGGAATATATTTGGATACCGGAATCGTTCCGGGTGAAATCGGGATTTTACCGGAGTACCGGGGGGTTACCGGAACCCCCCCGGGGGTTATTGGGCCTACATGGGCCCTAAGGGGGAAGAGGAAAGGAGGCAAGAGGTGGCCGCGCGCCCCTCCCCTCCCTAGTCCGAATAGGACAAGGAGAAGGGGGCGGCGCCCCCCCTTTTCTTTCCCTCTTCCTCCTCTTTCCCACTTCTCCTTCTCCAACTAGGAAAGAAGGGAGTCCTACTCCCGGTGGGAGTAGGACTCCCCCTTGGCGCAACCTCCTTGGCCGGCCGCCCCCTCCCCTTGGCTCCTTTATATACGGGGGCAAGGGGGCACCCTAGAACACACAAGTTGATCTTCGTGATCGTTCCTTAGCCGTGTGCGGTGCCCCCCTCCACCATATTCCACCTCGGTCATATTGTAGCGGTGCTTAGGCGAAGCCCTGCGACGGTTGAACATCAAGATCGTCACCACGCCGTCGTGCTGACAGAACTCATCCCCGAAGCTTTGCTGGATCGGAGCCCGGGGAGCGTCATCGAGCTGAACGTGTGCCAAGAACTTGGAGGTGCCGGAGTAACGGTGTTTGGATCGGTTAGACCGGGAAGACATACGACTACTTCCTCTACGTTGCGTCAACGCTTCCGCTTCGATCTACGAGGGTACGTAGACAACACTCTCCCCTCTCGTTGCTATGCATCACCATGATCTTGCGTGTGCGTAGGAAATTTTTTGAAATTACTACGTTTCCCAACAGTGGCATCCGAGCCTAGGTTTTATGGTTTGATGTTATATGCACGAGTAGAACACAAGTGAGTTGTGGGCGATATAAGTCATACTGCTTACCAGCATGTCATACTTTGGTTCGGCGGTATTGTTGGATGAAGCGGCCCGGACTGACGTTACGCGTACGCTTACGCGAGACTGGTTCTACCGCCGTGCTTTGCACAGAAGTGGCTGGCGGGTGTCAGTTTCTCCAACTTTAGTTGAACCGAGTGTGGCTACGCCCGGTCCTTGTGAAGGTTAAAACAGCACAAACTTGACAAACTATCGTTGTGGTTTTGATGCGTAGGTAAGATCGGTTCTTGCTTAAGCCTGTAGCAGCCACGTAAAACTTGCAACAAACAAAGTAGAGGACGTCTAACTTGTTTTTGCAGGGCATGTTGTGATGTGATATGGTCAAGGCATGATGCTAAATTTTATTGTATGAGATGATCATGTTTTGTAACCAAGTTATCGGCAACTGGTAGGAGCCATATGGTTGTCGCTTTATTGTATGCAATGCAATCGCCCTGTAATGCTTTACTTTATCACTAAACAGTAGCGATAGTCGTAGAAGCATAAGATTGGCGAGACGACAACGATGCTACGATGGAGATCAAGGTGTCGCGCCGGTGACGATAGTGATCATGACGGTGCTTCGGAGATGGAGATCACAAGCACAAGAAGATGATGGCCATATCATATCACTTATATCGATTGCATGTGATGTTTATCTTTTATGTGTCTTATCTTGCTTTGATTGACGGTAGCATTATAAGATGATCTCTCACAAAATTTCAAGATAAAAAGTGTTCTCCCTGAGTATGCACCGTTGCCAAAGTTCGTCGTGCCCAGACACCACGTGATGATCGGGTGTGATAAGCTCTACGTCCATCTACAACGGGTGCAAGCCAGTTTTGCACATGCAGAATACTCAGGTTAAACTTGACGAGCCTAGCATATGCAGATATGGCCTCGGAACACTGAGACCGAAAGGTCGAGCGTGAATCGTATAGTAGATATAATCAACATAGCGATGGTCAGCATTGAAAACTACTCCATTTCACGTGATGATCGGTTATGGTTTAGTTGATTTGGATCAGGTGATCACTTAGATGATTAGAGGGATGTCTATCTAAGTGGGAGTTCTTAAGTAATATGATTAATTGAACTTAAATTTATCATGAACTTAGTCCCTGATAGTATCTTGCTTGTTTATGTTGATTGTAGATAGATGTCCCGTGCTGTTGTTCCATTGAATTTTAATGCGTTCCTTGAGAAAGCAAAGTTGAAATATGATGGTAGCAATTACATGGACTGGGTCCGTAACTTGAGGATTATCCTCATTGCTGCACAGAAGAGTTACCTCCTGGAAGCACCGCTGGGTGCCAGGCCTGCTACTGATGCAACTGACGACGTTAAGAACGTCTGGCAGAGCAAAGCTGATGACTACTCGATAGTTCAATGTGCCATGCTTTACGACTTAGAACCGTGACTTCAATGACATTTTGAACGTCGTGGAGCATATGAGATGTTCCAGGAGTTGAAGTTAATATTCCAGCAGAATGCCCAGATTGAGAGATATGAAGTCTCCAATAAATTCTATAGCTGCAAGATGGAGGAGAATAGTTCTGTCAGTGAGCATATACTCAAGATGTCTGGGTATTGTAATCACTTGATTCAACTGGGAGTTAATCTTCCGGATGATAGCTGTTGGGGAACGTAGTAATTTCAAAAAATTTCCTACGCACACGCAAGATCATGGTGATGCATAGCAACGAGAGGGGAGAGTGTTGTCTACGTACCCACGCAGACCGACTGCGGAAGCGTTGACACAACGTAGAGGAAGTAGTCGTACGTCTTCCCGATCCGACCGATCCAAGCACCATTACTCCGGCACCTCCGAGTTCTTAGCACACGTACAGCTCGATGACGCTCCCCAGGCTCCGATCCAGCAAAGCTTCGGGGATAAGTTCCGTCAACACAACGGCGTGGTGACGATGATGATGTTCTACCGACGCAGGCCTTCGCCTAAGCATTACAACGATATGATCGAGGTGGAATATGGTGGCAGGGGGCACCGCACACGGCTAAGGAACGATCACGTGGATCAACTTGTGTGTCTAGAGGTTCCCCCCTGCCCCCGTATATAAAGGATCCAAGGGGGAGGGGTTCGGCCGGCCCTATGGTGGCGCAGGAGGAGTCCTACTCCAACCGGGAGTAGGACTCCCCCCCCCCTTTTCCTAGTCCAAGTAGGATTGGTGGAGAAGAGAGGGAAAGAGGGGGGCGCCGCCCCTCCCTCCTAGTCCAATTCGGACCAGGGGGAGAGGGGGCGCGCGGCCTTCCCTGGCAGCCCCTCCCACTTTTCCACTTTAGGCCCATAAGGCCCATTAACCCCCTGGGGGGTTCCGGTAACCCCCCGGTGCTCCGGTTTTATCCGATACTCTTCCGAAACCCTTCCGGTGTCCGAATATAGTCATCCAATATATCAATCTTTATGTCTCGACCATTTCGAGACTCCTCATCATGTTCGTGATCACATCCGGGACTACGAACTAACTTCGGTACATCAAAATGCATAAACTCATAATAACTGTCATCGTAACGTTAAGCGTGCGGAACCTACGGTTCGAGAACAATGCAGACATGACTGAGACACATCTCTGGTCAATAACCAATAGCGGGACCTGGATGCCCATATTGGCTCCTACATATTCTACGAAGATCTTTATCGGTCAGACCGCATAACAACATACGTTGTTCCCTTTGTCATCGGTATGTTACTTGCCCGAGATTCGATCGTCGGTATCCAATACCTAGTTCAATCTCATTACCGGCAAGTATCTTTACTCGTTCTGTAATACCTCATCCCGCAATTAACTCATTAGTTGCAATGCTTGCAAGGCTTATGTGATGTGCATTACCGAGAGGGCCCAGAGATACCTCTCCGACAATCGGAGTGACAAATCCTAATCTCGAAATACGCCAACCCAATATCTACCTTTGGAGACACCTGTAGAGCTCCTTTATAATCACCCAGTTACGTTGTGACGTTTCGTAGCACACAAAGTGTTCCTCCGGTAAACGGGAGTTGCAATCTCATAGTCATAGGAACATGTATAAGTCATGAAGAAAGCAATAGCAACATACTAAACGATCGGGTGCTAAGCTAATGGAATGGGTCATGTCAATTAGATCATTCAACTAATGATGTGACCTCGTTAATCAAATAACAACTCTTTGTTCATGGTTAGGAAACATAACCATATTTGATTAACGAGCTAGTCAAGTAGAGGCATACTAGTGACACTCTGTTTGTCTATGTATTCATACATGTATTATGTTTCCGGTTAATACAATTCTAGCATGAATAATAAACATTTATCATGATATAAGGAAATAAACAATAACTTTCTTATTGCCTCTAGGGCATATTTCCTTCAGTCTCCCACTTGCACTAGAGTCAATAATCTAGATTACACTGTAATGATTCTAACACCCATGGAGTCTTGGTGCTGATCATGTTTTGCTCGTGGAAGAGGCTTAGTCAACGGGTCTGCAACATTCAGATCTGTATGTATCTTGCAAATCTCTATGTCTCCCACCTGGACTAGATCCCGGATGGAATTGAAGCGTCTCTTGATGTGCTTGGTCCTCTTGTGAAATCTGGATTCCTTTGCCAAGGCAATTGCACCAGTATTGTCACAAAAGATTTTCATTGGACCCGATGCACTAGGTATTACACCTAGATCGGATATGAACTCCTTCATCCAGACTCCTTCATTCGCTGCTTCCGAAGCAGCTATGTATTCCGCTTCACATGTAGATCCCGCCACGACGCTTTGTTTAGAACTGCACCAACTGACAGCTCCACCGTTTAATGTAAGCACGTATCCGGTTTGCGATTTAGAATCATCCAGATCAGTGTCAAAGCTTGCATCAACGTAACCTTTTACGGTGAGCTCTTTGTCACCTCCATATACGAGAAACATATCCTTAGTCCTTTTCAAGTATTTCAGGATGTTCTTGACCGCTGTCCAGTGATCCACTCCTGGATTACTTTGGTACCTCCCTGCTAAGCTTATAGCAAGGCACACATCAGGTCTGGTACACAGCATTGCATACATGATAGAGCCTATGGCTGAAGCATAGGGACCATCTTTCATTTTCTCTCTATCTTCTGCAGTGGTCGGGCATTGAGTCTGACTCAACTTCGCACCTTGTAACACAGGCAAGAACCCTTTCTTTGCTTGATCCATTTTGAACTTCTTCAAAATCTTGTCAAGGTATGTGTTTTGTGAAAGTCCAATTAAGTGTCTTGATCTATCTCTATAGATCTTTATGCCTAATATGTAAGCAGCTTCACCGAGGTCTTTCATTGAAAAACTCTTATTCAAGTATCCCTTTATGCTATCCAGAAATTCTATATCATTTCCAATCAGTAATATGTCATCCACATATAATATCAGAAATGCTACAGAGCTCCCACTCACTTTCTTGTAAATACAGGCTTCTCCGAAAGTCTGTATAAAACCAAATGCTTTGATCACACTATCAAAGCGTTTATTCCAACTCCGAGAGGCTTGCACCAGTCCATAAATGGATCGCTGGAGCTTGCACACTTTGTTAGCTCCCTTTGGATCGACAAAACCTTCCGGTTGCATCATATACAACTCTTCTTCCAGAAATCCATTCAGGAATGCAGTTTTGACATCCATCTGCCAAATTTCATAATCATAAAATGTGGCAATTGCTAACATGATTCGGACAGACTTAAGCATCGCTACGGGTGAGAAGGTCTCATCGTAGTCAACCCCTTGAACTTGTCGAAAACCTTTTGCGACAAGTCGAGCTTTCTAGACAGTAACATTACCATCAGCGTCAGTCTTCTTCTTGAAGACCATTTATTCTCAATTGCTTGCCGATCATCGGGCAAGTCAACCAAAGTCCATACTTTGTTCTCATACATGGATCCCATCTCAGATTTCATGGCTTCAAGCCACTTTGCGGAACCTGGCCTCACCATCGCTTCTTCATAGTTTGTAGGTTCATCATGATCTAGCAGCATGATTTCCAGAACAGGATTACCGTACCACTCTGGAGCGGATTTCGCTCTGGTTGATCTACGAGGTTCAGTAGTATCTTCTCCTGAAGTTTCATGATCATCATCATTAGCTTCCTCACTAATTGGTATAGGTGTCGCAGAAACAGTTTTCTGTGATGTACTACTTTCCAATAAGGGAGCAGGTACAGTTACCTCGTCAAGTTCTACTTTCCTCCCACTCACTTCTTTCGAGATAAACTCCTTCTCTAGAAAGGATCCATTCTTAGCAACGAATGTCTTGCCTTCGGATCTGTGATAGAAGGTGTACCCAACAGTCTCGTTTGGGTATCCTATGAAGACACATTTCTCCGATTTGGGTTCGAGCTTATCAGGTTGAAGCTTTTTCACATAAGCATCGCAGCCCCAAACTTTAAGAAACGACAACTTTAGTTTCTTGCCAAACCATAGTTCATAAGACGTCGTCTCAACGGATTTTGATGGTGCCCTATTTAACATGAATGCGGCCGTCTCTAAAGCATAACCCCAAAACGATAGCGGTAAATCAGTAAGAGACATCCTAGATCGCACCATATCTAGTAAAGTACGATTACGACGTTCAGACACACCATTACGCTGTGGTGTTCCGGGTGGCGTGAGTTGCGAAACTATTCCACAATTTTTCAAATGTACACCAAACTCGTAACTCAAATATTCTCCTCCACGATCAGATCGTAGAAACTTTATTTTCTTGTTACGATGATTTTCAACTTCACTCTGAAATTCTTTGAACTTTTCAAATGTTTCAGACTTATGTTTCATTAAGTAGATACACCCATATCTTCTTAAGTCATCTGTGAAGGTGAGAAAATAACGATATCCGCCACGAGCCTAAATATTCATTGGACCACATACATCGGTATGTATGATTTCCAATAAATCTGTTGCTCTCTCCATAGTACTGGAGAACGGTGTTTTAGTCATCTTGCCCATGAGGCACGGTTCGCAAGTACCAAGTGATTCATAATCAAGTGGTTCCAAAAGTCCATCAGTATGGAGTTTCTTCATGCGCTTTATACCGATATGAGCTAAACGGCAGTGCCACAAATAAGTTGCACTATCATTATCAACTCTGCATCTTTTGGCTTCAACATTATGAATATGTGTGTTACTACTATCGAGATTCATCAAAAATAGACCACTCTTCAAAGGTGCATGACCATAAAAGATATTACTCATATAAATAGAACAACCATTATTCTCTGATTTAAATGAATAACCGTCTCACATTAAACAAGATCCAGATATAATGTTCATGCTCAACGCTGGCACCAAATAACAATTATTTAGGTCTAATATTAATCCCGAAGGTAGATGTAGAGGTAGCGTGCCGACCGCGATCACATCGACTTTGGAACCGTTTCCCACGCGCATCGTCACCTCGTCCTTCGCCAGTGTTCGCTTAATCCGTAGTCCCTGTTTCGAGTTGCAAATATTAGCAACAGAACCAGTATCAAATACCCAGGTGCTACTGCGAGCTCTAGTAAGGTACACATCAATAACATGTATATCACATATACCTTTGTTCACCTTGCCATCCTTCTTATCCGCCAAATACTTGGGGCAGTTCCGCTTCCAGTGACCAGTCTGCTTGCAGTAGAAGCACTCAGTTTCAGGCTTAGGTCCAGACTTGGGTTTCTTCTCCTGAGCAGCAACTTGCTTGCCGTTCTTCTTGAAGTTCCCCTTCTTCTTCCCTTTGCCCTTTTTCTTGAAACTAGTGGTCTTGTTAACCATCAACACTTGATGCTCCTTCTTGATTTCTACCTTCGCAGCTTTCAGCATTGCGAAGAGCTCGGGAATAGTCTTGTTCATCCCTTGCATATTATAGCTCGGTCTCTTGTAGCTTGGTGGCAGTGATTAGAGAATTCTGTCAATGACGCAATCATCTGGAAGATTAACTCCCATCTGAATCAAGTGATTATTATACCCAGACATTTTGAGTATATGCTCACTGACAGAACTGTTCTCCTCCATCTTGCAGCTATAGAACTTATTGGAGACTTCATATCTCTCAATCCGGGCATTTGCTTGAAATATTAACTTCAACTCCTGGAACATCTCATATGCTCCATGACATTCAAAACGTCGTTGAAGTCCCGATTCTAAGCCGTAAAGCATGGCACACTGAACTATCGAGTAGTCATCAGCTTTGCTCTGCCAGACGTTCATAACATCTGGTGTTGCTCCAGCAGCAGGCCTGGCACCCAGCGGTGCTTCCAGGACGTAATTCTTCTGAGCAGCAATGAGGATAATCCTCAAGTTATGGACCCAGTCCGTGTAATTGCTACCATCACCTTTCAACTTTGCTTTCTCAAGGAACGCATTAAAATTCAACGAAACAACAGCACGAGCCATCTATCTACAATCAAACTAAACAAGCAAGATACTATCAGGTACTAAGTTCATGATAAGTTTAAGTTCAATTAATCAAATTACTTAAGAACTCCCACTTAGATAGACATCCCTCTAATCCTCTAAGTGATCACGTGATCCAAATCAACTAAACCATAACCGATCATCACGTGAGATGGAGTAGTTTTCAATGGTGAACATCGTTATGTTGATCATATCTACTATATGATTCACGCTCGACCTTTCGGTCTCTGTGTTCCAAGGCCATATCTGCATATGCTAGGCTCGTCAAGTTTAACCTGAGTATTTTGCGTGTGCAAAACTGGCTTGCACCCGTTGTAGATGGACGTAGAGCTTATCACACCCGATCATCACGTGGTGTCTGGGCACGACGAACTTTGGTAACGGTGCATACTCAGGGAGAACACTTCTTGATAATTTAGTGAGAGATCATCTTATAATGCTACCGTCAATCAAAGCAAGATAAGATGCATAAAAAGATAAACATCACATGCAATCAATATAAGTGATATGATATGGCTATCATCATCTTGTGCTTGTGATCTCCATCTCCGAAGCACCGTCATGATCACCATCGTCACCGGCACGACACCTTGATCTCTATCGTAGCATCGTTGTCGTCTCGCCAATCTTATGCTTCCACGACTATCGCTACCGCTTAGTGATAAAGTAAAGCATTACATCGCGATTGCATTGCATACATTAAAGCGACAACCATATGGCTCCTGCCAGTTGCCGATAACTCGGTTACAAAACATGATCACCTCATACAATAAAATTTAGCATCATGTCTTGGCCATATCACATCACAACATGCCCTGCAAAAACAAGTTAGACGTCCTCTACTTTGTTGTTGCAAGTTTTTACGTGGCTGCTACGGGCTTAAGCAAGAACCAATCTCACCTACGCATCAAAACCACAACGATAGTTTGTCAATTTGACTCTGTTTTAACCTTCGCAAGGACCGGGCGTAGCCACACTCGGTTCAACTAAAGTTGGAGAAACAGTCACCCGCAAGTCACCTATGTGCAAAGCACGTCGGGGAAACCGGTCTCGCGTAAGCGTACGTGTAATGTCTGTCCGGGCCGCTTCATCCAACAATACCACCGAACCAAAGTATGACATGCTGGTAGGCAGTATGACTTATATCGCCCACAACTCACTTGTGTTCTACTCGTGCATATAACATCAAACCATAAAACCTAGGCTCGGATGCCACTGTTGGGAAACGTAGTAATTTCAAAAAATTTCCTCCGGCACCTCCGAGTTCTTGGCACACGTTCAGCTCGATGGCGCTCCCCGGGCTCCGATCCAGCAAAGCTTCGGGGATGAGTTCCGTCAACACAACGGCGTGGTGACGATGATGATGTTCTACCGACGCAGGGCTTCGCCTAAGCACTACAACGATATGATCGAGGTGGAATATGGTGGCAGGGGGCACCGCACACGGCTAAGGAACGATCACGTGGATCAACTTGTGTGTCTAGAGGTGCCCCCTGCCCCCGTATATAAAGGATCCAAGGGGGAGGGGTTCGGCCGGCCCTATGGTGGCGCAGGAGGAGTCCTACTCCTACCGGGAGTAGGACTCCCCCCCTTTTCCTAGTCCAAGTAGGATTGGTGGAGAAGAGAGGGAAAGAGGGGGGCGCCGCCCCTCCCTCCTAGTCCAATTCGGACCAGGGGGAGAGGGGGCGCGTGGCCTTCCCTGGCAGCCCCTCCCACTTCTCCACTTTAGGCCCATAAGGCCCATTAACCCCCTGGGGGGTTCCGGTAACCCCCCGGTGCTCCGGTTTTATCCGATACTCTTCCGGAACCCTTCCGGTGTCCGAATATAGTCATCCAATATATCAATCTTTATGTCTCGGCCATTTTGAGACTCCTCGTCATGTCCGTGATCATATCCGGGACTCTGAACTAACTGCGGTACATCAAAATGCATAAACTCATAATAACTGTCATCGTAACGTTAAGCGTGCGGACCCTACGGTTCGAGAACAATGCAGACATGACTGAGACACATCTCTGGTCAATAACCAATAGCGGGACCTGGATGCCCATATTGGCTCCTACATATTCTACAAAGATCTTTATCGGTCAGACCGCATAACAACATACGTTGTTCCCTTTGTCATCGGTATGTTACTTGACCGAGATTCGATCGTCGGTATCCAATACCTAGTTCAATCTCATTACCGGCAAGTCTCTTTACTCGTTCTGTAATACCTCATCCCGCAACTAACTCATTAGTTGCAATGCTTGCAAGCCTTATGTGATGTGCATTACCGAGAGGGCCCAGAGATACCTCTCCGACAATCGGAGTGACAAATCCTAATCTCGAAATACGCCAACCCAACATCTACCTTTGGAGACACCTGTAGAGCTCCTTTATAATCACCCAGTTACATTGTGACGTTTGGTAGCACACAAAGTGTTCCTCCGGTAAACGGGAGTTGCATAATCTCATAGTCATAGGAACATGTATAAGTCATGAAGAAAGCAATAGCAACATACTAAACGATCGGGTGCTAAGCTAATGGAATGGGTCATGTCAATCAGATCATTCAACTAATGATGTGACCTCGTTAATCAAATAACATCTCTTTCTTCATGGTTAGGAAACATAACCATCTTTGATTAACGAGCTAGTCAAGTAGAGGCATACTAGTGACACTCTATTTGTCTATGTATTCACACATGTATTATGTTTCCGGTTAATACAATTCTAGCATGAATAATAAACATTTATCATGATATAAGGAAATAAATAATAACTTTATTATTGCCTCTAGGGCATATTTCCATCAATAGCGTCATTGAAAGGATTCTCCAATCACTTCCACCAAGCTACAAGAGCTTCATGATGAACTATAATATGCAAGGGATGGATAAGACAATTCCCGAGCTCTTCGCAATGCTAAAGGCTGCGGAGGTAGAAATCAAGAAGGAGCATCAAGTGTTGATGGTCAACAAGACCACTAGTTTCAAGAAAAAGGGCAAAGGGAAGAAGAAGGGGAACTTCAAGAAGAACAGCAAGCAAGTTGCTACTCAGGAGAAGAAACCCAAGTCTGGACCTAAGCCTGAAACTGAGTGCTTCTGCTGCAAGCAGACTGGTCACTGGAAGCAGAACTGCCCCAAGTATTTGGTGGATAAGAAGGATGGCAAGGTGAACAAAGGTATATGTGATATACATGTTATTGATGTGTACCTTACTAGAGCTCGCAGTAACACCTGGGTATTTGATACTGGTTCTGTTGCTAATATTTGCAACTCGAAACAAGGACTACGGATTAAGCGAACACTGGCAAAGGACGAGGTGATGATGCGCGTGGGAAATGGTTCCAAAGTCGATGTGATCGCGGTCGGCACGCTACCTCTACATCTACCTTCGGGATTAGTATTAGACCTAAATAATTGTTATTTGGTGCCAGCGTTGAGCATGAACATTATATCTGGATCTTGTTTGATGTGAGACGGTTATTCATTTAAATCAGAGAATAATGGTTGTTCTATTTATATGAGTAATATCTTTTATGGTCATGCACCCTTGAAGAGTGGTCTATTTTTGATGAATCTCGATAGTAGTGATACACATATTCATAATTTTGAAGCCAAAAGATGCAGAGTTGATAATGATAGTGCAACTTATTTGTGGCACTGCCGTTTAGGTCATATCGGTGTAAAGCGCATGAAGAAACTCCATACTGATGGACTTTTGGAACCACTTGATTATGAATCACTTGGTACTTGCGAACCGTGCCTCATGGGCAAGATGACTAAAACATCGTTCTCCGGTACTATGGAGAGAGCAACAGATTTGTTGGAAATCATACATACAGATGTATGTGGTCCGATGAATGTTGAGGCTCGTGGCGGATATCGTTATTTTCTCACCTTCACAGATGATTTAAGCAGATATGGGTATATCTACTTAATGAAGCATAAGTCTGAAACATTTGAAAAGTTCAAAGAATTTCAGAGTGAAGTTGAAAATCATCGTAACAAGAAAATAAAGTTTCTACGATCTAATCATGGAGGAGAATATTTGAATTACGAGTTTGGTCTACATTTGAAACAATGCAGAATAGTTTCGCAGCTCACGCCACCCGGAACACCACAACGTAATGGTGTGTCCGAACATCGTAATCGTACTTTACTTGATATGGTGCGATCTATGATGTCTCTTACAGATTTACCGCTATCGTTTTGGGGTTATGCTTTAGAGACGGACGCATTCACGTTAAATAGGGCACCATCAAAATCCGTTGAGACGACGCCTTATGAACTACGGTTTGGCAAGAAACCAAGTTGTCGTTTCTTAAAGTTTGGGGCTGTGATGCTTATGTGAAAAAGCTTCAACCTGATAAGCTCAAACCCAAATCGGAGAAATGTGTCTTCATAGGATACCCAAAGGAGACTGTTGGGTACACCTTCTATCACAAATCCGAAGGCAAGACATTCGTTGCTAAAAATGGATCCTTTCTAGAGAAGGAGTTTCTCTCGAAAGAAGTGAGTGGGAGGAAAGTAGAACTTGATGAGGTAACTGTACCTGCTCCCTTATTGGAAAGTAGTACATCACAGAAACCGGTTTCTGTGACACCTAAACCAATTAGTGAGGAAGTTAATGATGATGATCATAGAACTTCAGATCAAGTTGCTACTGAACCTCGTAGATCAAACAGAGTAAGATCCGCACCAGAGTGGTATGGTAATCCTGTTCTGGAAGTCATGCTACTAGATCATGATGAACCTACGAACTATGAAGAAGCGATGGTGAGCCCAGATTCCGTGAAATGGCTTGAAGCCATGAAATCTGAGATGGGATCCATGTATGAGAACAAAGTGTGGACTTTGGTTGACTTGCCCGATGATCGGCAAGCAATTGAGAATAAATGGATCTTCAAGAAGAAGACTGACGCTGGCGGTAATGTTACTGTCTACAAAGCTCGACTTGTTGCAAAAGGTTTTCGACAAGTTCAAGGGATTGACTACGATGAGACCTTCTCACCCGTAGCGATGCTTAAGTCTGTCCGAATCATGTTAGCAATTGCCGCATTTTATGATTATGAAATTTGGCAAATGGATGTCAAAACTGCATTCCTGAATGGATTTCTGGAAGAAGAGTTGTATATGATGCAACCAGAAGGTTTTGTCGATCCAAAGGGAGCTAACAAAGTGTGCAAGCTCCAGCGATCCATTTATGGACTGGTGCAAGCCTCTCGGAGTTGGAATAAACGCTTTGATAGTGTGATCAAAGCATTTGGTTTTATACAGACTTTTGGAGAAGCCTGTATGTCGTGGATTTGTCACGGCAGGTGTCCTAGCAAAAGGACTTAGTCGTGGAGCCATCGCTACGAGTTTACTTGAAGGGGTTAAAGCGGACACAAAGACACGAGGGTTTTATACTAGTTCGGCCCCTTCGATGAAGGTAACAGCCTACGTCTAGTTGTGGTGGAATTGATATGATCTCGATGGCTAGGGAGCAAACAAGCTTCTCCTAGGCTCGAGTTGTAGTTGTCTCTCCTGAACCGCCACCGGGTCGCCCCCTTATATACACGGGTGGCGCCCGTCGGTTCATAGAGCCCTAACCGGATCATACTCGTACTCCGGTTGCTATCTTTCTATTCCTTACTTACAATACAAGCCATACATGCGGCCGGTTTACGGCTATATGTTCTAACCATCTACAGGCCTTGGGCCTTCATCTGTTTACACCACTAATGAAGTTAACCCGGCCCAAGTAAGCCGGTTTATACCTAGTGGTAATATCCCCAACATTAGGCCCCAGATTGATTTGAACTAGTTCATGTCAATCCTTCACACCATCTTGCGTCCTGGATATCTTCTGTTAATTGGCAAATCTCCATGTCGTCATTATTTTTAATTGCTGTAAACCGGCATGACGTCATCAGTTTTGGTTACTGTAAACCGGCATGACGTCATCATGAAATTCATAACGCCCTCTTAATGACAGCTCCTGGATTCGCGCGTTTGACCTAGCTCGGCTGCCTTATAAATAAAACCGAAGGGTCATTTCCTTTCTCTTCCCCTTCGTCCCTTCTTCTTCTTCTTCCTCACGTCGCCGGCTTTGCAGCTCCGCCACCATCGTCGACCTCTGCCTCGTCTCAGGCCGCTGCATCAACCTGAACGTACCAGAGTGTTGCGGCGTCTTCCCGCATCTTCTCCGTTCCCGGCAAGTCCTCTCTCCTTCTTAACCTAGATCTGTTCTTAGGGTTCCATGTTCTTGCTATGTTCATTGCACGTTCATGGCTGTTCTCTGTCCTTGAATGCATCTGTGAACTGTTGCTGTGCTTAATAGCGATCCCTTTAGTATCCGCTTGCTTTTTCTCATCAAAGCTCATAAATCTCCTGCACATATCTGCTCGATGGTTCACTTCTGTTTCCGCCTTAGTCTTCGAAATATTTCCTGTTTTTATGAGCTTGCTGTAGATCCGCGGCTGTAACATAATTTTGTGAAACTTGTTTCTGCATAACCAGTTATCCATAGTTTCAATTGCTTCTGATGCTTAGGCCAGGCGGTTTAATTTCACCATAGAGAAAAAATTGCTAGACCGGTATATATGTCATTAGTCCCCTGGTTGAACCGCCAGAATCCATCTAATGCTGCATTGTAGAAGACCGGTTTATGGGTACTGCCTCCGGTTTACCGTAATTAGATCAACACCGTTTCATCCGGCATGTTCTTGAACCGGATCACTTATTTCTTGTAGATCTCGTCATGGCCAAACAAGTGTACGAGTGCAACTGGGTTCCCTCCCGTGTCACAGAATCACAATTGAACGATCTAGTCCTGATTGGCGCTTTGGATAGCAAAAACACGATTCATTGGAGGGTTCCTGGAGATGAATGTCCTCCTACGCCCCAGGAAGGAGAGGTCGTGGTCTTCACAGATCATATGGCCCGGGGCTTCAAACCGCCCGGCTCCAAATTTTATCGGGATGTGTTAGCCAACTTTCAACTCCGTCCACAGGATATCGGCCCCAACTCCGTCACCAATCTTTGTCATTTTCAAGTACTTTCTGAGGCATATCTTCAAGAGGAGCCTTCAGTCGAGTTATTTAGGGATCTCTTTCATCTGAACCGTCGTACTGAATTCACTGACGGCCCTAATACCGAACTGGGCGATATGGCCATTCAGAAGAGGAAAGAAATCACCTACCCTCACGTCAAACTCCATACGCACCCCAAAGAATGGAACGTAACTTGGTTTTATTGCAAGGATACATCTCCTGCCAATGAAAATCCCTTGCCTGGCTTCCGTCCGGAATGGCTCAGCAACACTCACCCTTTTCCACAAAGGCTAAGCACCAAGGAGAGAATTAAATATGCTCCTCAACTGTCCAAGCTCCGGGCCTTCATGGCCAATGGTTTAATAGGAATAGACCTTGCACGCTGCTGGATATCATGGAGCATTTTGCCTCTAAGCCGGAGCCCAAATTTGATGTGTGAGTATACTGATAGTGTCGATGACCCACTCCGACACACTAAAATCCAACTTCCTGAGGACGAAGTCACAGAATCTGTGAAAAAGATGCTGAATGAACCGGAGCACCTCTGTGCTCAAACCGGTCTGCTTCCTTACTGCACCACCAACAAACCGCCAGCGGTAATATTTTAATTGCTTTATTGTTGAACCGGTTTACTATTTTATACGTCCAACGTTTAATTACGGCTGATCCAGGGTGATAATCCGTTTTGGAGTAAGAAACTTCCTCAAGACAAAACGGAGAAGGCAGGACGGCCAACCCGGCACAAGACCAAGGTTATCAAGAAACCAGCTCATAAGAGAAAAACCACCGCTTCATCTGACCCAGCCATTGACGATGATGTGGGTAATCCGGATCTTGAGGTAGAACTTGATTCACTTGGCTTGCTTTTTACACGCCTTATTGATGATAATGCTTGCCAGGATGAAGCTGAAGCCAGCAACGCGGGTTTCGTTGAGGTAACCATTCTCTCTTCTGATTCAGAAATCCTGCCTTTGCCAAAATTTCGCCGGGCAAACCGGAAAATTAAATTTTCTCATCCTCTTGCTTATCTGGATTCCCAATTTCTTATGAAGACCCAGCAACACGAAGCTCGCCGCACAACCCGGCACAGTGGCCAGGTAGTTACCTCTGCCGGTTTACCAAACAGTCCGGTTCGAAAACGCCGCTCCGAGGTCTCGGACCTTTTTATTGATTTAAATCGTAAAGCGGGTTTCTTCCATCAACCTCTTAATCCATCCGACTCCGATTATTAGGTCACTTCTCATTCATCATCTGGTGAATCGTCGGCCACCCAGCTACCACCTTTGAAAACAGTTGCTGGGTAAGTTAAACCGAACATATGCTTCCAGTATACTATGCAATGGTTTACACTTTTCCTTAATTTTTTTTCTTTCAGGGCTAAACCAAAGCCAAGCAAGAAGGCCCGCCTGGATAGAGCAGCTGAAGAAAATGTGGCCCCAGAACATAACCAAGCGCCGGATCATGAAATGTTTACTTCTGAAGACATCCCCAATGATCCTCCTCTGCAAGACGACATTATCCCTGAAGAAGGTCTTATTAATACCCCAGCGTCTGCTGATCCGCCTGCCAGCTCTGTCCAGATTGAAAAATCCCAAACTCTTGCTGACAAAACGGCCGCACCAAACCAAACCGGCGAGTCAAAAGATGATGATGTTGTGATTACCGGTGTAGGCCGTTCTGAACCCGGGAATCCTGCCACCCTTACCAGGCATACCATCAAAGAGGATTCTTCCCCTTTGAACAAAGGAAAATGGGATGTTGAATTAGAAACATACGCCGCTCTGAATGCTCAAGATCTTCACTCTGGTTATTTAAACCGGCTTTACACTAGCCGTGACTGTGAAGCTAGTCTGATCAAAATGATGAGGGATTAATTTGAGGTAAATTCCATCTTTCTTTTCTGCCATTGCATTCATCCCAGTAGCCCCCAAGGGCCGGTTTGTGACTTTGATCAAACCGGGACTTGATCCTATATATATAGTTTTTGAAATCCGTTAGCATAACCCTCGAAGGTCGGTTTAGCATAAGCAAACCGGGGCTAAAAAATAAAAAGCTGTCCTTAGAACATGACTTGATCAAATAGCCATTAGCCCCCAAGTGCCAAGTTGAATACTTGTATTGAGCTTGGGATTTTGTAATCGAGCAATATAAAAAAATTGAAGGTACATTAGCCCCCAAGTATCAGGCATATAACTTTGTTATGTGGTTGATACTTCAATTTCTTGGCTCGCCTGTGTAAAGCTTTAAAATGCCATCTGTATGCAGGCTGAGATTAAAATCAAGGAGGACCGGATTGCCGATTTGCAGGAGGCCCTGAAGACCCAGCATGCTGAAACAGATAAGGCCAAGCAAGAATTAACCAGCGCTTTGAGCACTGCTGAACGGCTGAAAGAAAATTTCAAGAAAGAGCGGTCTGACTGGGCCACTGAGAAGGCCAGTTTAACCAAAAGAGCAGAAAATGCTGAAGCAGCCCTTAAACCGGTGGTGGATGAAATGACGGCCGTACAGCGGCAAATACACTCCATGACTGCTGCAATCTTTGGTAAGCTCCTTGTAACTTCTGTGATGAATTTGAATCTGCTGTATCGTAAGTCCGGTTTGAGACCATTCCAATCTTGTTGTAGGCACACGTATTGGGCACTTAGGAAATGACGTGCGGAAGAAATTGAAAGCTGCCTACACCTTGATAGAACAACTGTATACCGGAGCCCAACGGATCATCACCACAGCTTCTCACAACAACCCAGCGCCCTCTTTAATCCAGGACACCCTTAGCAAGCTGTCAATGCTTCCAGCCCGGTTTGAAGAGCTGAAAAAATCCGCTGCCCGAACCGGAGCCATCAATGCCTTAATCCGGGCAAAGGCATGGGTGCCCGACTTTGATCCTGTGGAAGCAGCTCAAGGCTATCCCAGTCTGAAAGAAGATGGCTCTGAGTTCAACGAAGAAGATTTAAGGGCCATAAACCGTGCAGTGCGCCCTCTGGCTTGCCAGCTAGCTGAAGAGGCAGATTTGACACATTATCAAGCGCCATATAATAATCAAAACAAGAGAGTGCCTACCCCAACTGTTGAAGCGGAGAATCTGATTCCTCCAATCCGTAAGCACACTTACGCCCCTGATATTGAACCGTCTTCCCTGATCCATGAAGAGGCTGTTTTCCAAGCTTTAATGGGAATCGACTGGACCACTGTTGATTTCCAGCCAATGGGTAGAGACGAGGAAGCTGAAGCGGCGGAGGATGAAGAGCAGGATTGAACCGGAAGCTGGTTTGAAGAGCTATTTGCAACATCCTTCCATAAAAACAATGAGTTTGTCTGGGCACCATGCTGCCTTGTAATAAGATAATTAAAACTTCTGCCTGGAATATGCCTTCGTGCATAAGTGCTGAAGCTTTTGCTTGAAAAACTTTAACTCATATTTCCTGCAATCAGAAAGATTCGAACATGTTTGGGTATAAGGCTGGCTTATCCAAGCCTGAGGCGGTGGTTTTTATAAACCATTACCGTCAAAAAGGGAGAAAATAGCCCCCGTACAAACCGTACTGGCCTAATACGAGCCCCCTGGTTACTCCATGATGTTAACAGGGAAAAGGTAAACCAGGCAGAATCCTCCGGATTAGAAGGGGGATCAAAAATCATTGGCTGACCCGGAAAAAATATACTTGTTGACATAAAGAAATCCAACAAAAACCAAAAACGAACAAACCATGAAAACAACATGGAAGCAAAAAGTAATAATAAAAACCATTTGCAAAAATATGCTATACTGAGCTGTTCAGATGGCATTACCATGGTCGGACAGGATCAAGGCCCCCAATAGGAGTGACAATGATTCAGGTCAGCCAGGTCCCCAAATGACTCGTGGCATATATGCCAGATCAAGAGGCGTAGCAATGGCTCGGGCCCGACCATGCCCCCAAATGATTTTGTGGCCTTAGGCCGACCAAGAGGCGTGACTGGTTCAGACTTGACCAAGTCCCCAAATGATCTGGTGGCTGTCGCCTATCAAAGGGTGTTCGTTGGTTCAGACACGACCAAGGCCCCCAGTGATATATAAAAACAAATGTCAAGGGGTAAACCGGAGGCCGCTTTAAACAGAACCACTCCGTGTAACCTCGCATGATGAGACAGACAGAGACCCCGCTTTAGCTGAGTCTCCGGTTTGAGATATCAAAGATAATATATACATTGTCATGATATGTACATAGATAGAGCCAATGGCTCAAGTATAGTAAGGCTGAAGATGAGCTATATTCCACGGTCTGCCGGTCTCCTCTTATGATGTACGTGAGTCTTGATGCTCTCGAATATCAATCAGATAATAAGACCCGTTGTGCAGATTCTTGCTGACTACGAAAGGTCCCTCCCAAGGTGGGGATAACTTGTGCATATCCGTTTGATCTTGGATGAATCGAAGCACCGAATCTCCTTCTTGAAAAGTTCTAATTCTAACCCGGCGACTGTGATAGCGACGAAGATCTTGCTGGTAAATTGCTAAACGGGCAGCCGCTATATCACGCTCCTCGTCCAATAGGTCCAAAGCATCTTGTCTTGCTGTCTCATTGTCTGCCTCAACATAAGCTGCCACACGAGGCGAATCGTGCCGGATGTCACTAGGGAGAACTGCCTCTGCTCCATAGACCATGAAAAATGGCGTGTATCCTGTGGACCGGTTTGGCGTAGTATTGATACTCCATAATATAGATGGTAGCTCTTCAACCCAACATCCTGGTGTTCTTTGCAATGGGACCAAAAATCGGGGTTTGATGCCTCGCAAGATTTCCTGATTAGCTCGTTATGCCTGTCCATTGGACTGGGGGTGTGCCACTGACGACACATTAAGTCGGATGTGCTCTCGTTCACAGAACTCCTTCATAGCGCCCTTGGATAAATTGGTACCATTATCAGTAATGATACTGTGTGGAAAACCAAACCGGAAAATCACCTTCTTGAGGAACTGTACCGCTGTTGCTGCATCACACTTGCTGACAGGCTCCGCTTCAACCCACTTGGTAAATTTATCAACTGCCACCAAAAGGTGAGTTTTCTTATCCTTGGATCTTTTAAAAGGTCCAACCATGTCTAGCCCCCAAGTTGCAAACAGCCATGTTATTGGGATCATCCTCAATTCCTGAGCCAGCACATGAGCACGCCTTGAAAATTTCTGACATCCATCACACCGTTTAACCAAGTCCTCCGCATCAGCATGTGCTGTCAACCAGTAGAACCCGTGACGAAACGCCTTTGCAACCAGAGACTTTGAACCGGCATGGTGCCCACAATCCCCTTCATGGATTTCTCTTAAGATTTCACAGCCTTCCTCAGGAGAAACACAACGTCGAAACGCCCCTGATACACTGCAATGATGTAATTCACCATTGACAATCGTCATAGAGTTGGATCGCCGGACTATCTGCCTGGCCAGAATCTCATCCTCTGGCAACTCCCCCCTTGTCATGTACGCAAGATAAGGAACTGTCCAATCCGGAATAACACGCAGGGCTGCCACCAACTGGGACTCCGAATCAGGAATAGCCAAATCCGCTTCACCTGGGAGCTTGACTGACGGATTGTGCAACACATCCAAAAAGACGTTAGGCGGAACCGGTTTACGCTGAGAGCCCAACCGGCTTAAAGCATCCGCCGCTTCATTCTTCCGACGGTCCACATGATCCTCTTGATAACCCTTGAAACAACCTGCAATATTATCCACTTCCCGACGATATGCAGCCATGAGCGGGTCTTTAGAGTCCCAAGTGCCGGACACCTGTTGAGCCACTAGGTCCGAGTCACCAAAACACTTAACCCGGCTTAAATTCATCTCTTTAGCCATCCGCAGACCATGGAGCAAGGCTTCATACTCAGCTGCATTATTAGTACAAGGGAACATTAAGCGGAGAACATAACAAAACTTATCACCTCGCGGGGAAGTTAATACGACTCCAGCCCCCGAGCCTTCCAATTGCCTGGATCCGTCAAAATGAATAGTCCAATATGTGTGATCCGGCTTCTCCTCTGGTGCTTGTAATTCCGTCCAATCATTGATGAAATCAACAAGTGCTTGAGACTTCACTGCCGTCCGAGGCACGTACTTCAGTCCGTGCGGCCCCAGCTCTATAGCCCACTTGGCAATCCGGCCAGTCGCCTCCCGATTCTGTATAATATCACCCAAGGGAGCTGAACTGACCACTGTGATGGGGTGCCCTTGAAAATACTGCTTCAACTTCCGACTGGCCATAAAAACACCATAGACCAGCTTCTGCCAATGCGGATACCTTTGCTTGGATTCAATCAGCACCTCACTGATATAATAAACCGGCCGCTGAACCGGATATTCCTTGCCTGCCTCTTTGCGCTCCACCACAATAGCCACGCTAACTGCCCGAGCATTAGCCGCTACGTATAATAATAGTGGCTCCTTGTCGACCGGAGCTGCAAGAACAGGCGGATTGGCTAACTGCCGCTTCAGGTCCTCAAATGCCTCGTCAGCAGCTGGACTCCAGACGAAATTGTCTGTCTTCCTCAGCATTTGGTACAAAGGGATAGCCTTCTACCTGAGGCGGCTGATAAACCGGCTCAGCGCAGCGATTCGGCCCGCTAAACGCTGAACATCGTTGATACACTCCGGTTTAGCTAGAGATGTAATAGTCGTAATCTTCTCCGGATTAGCCTCAATTCCTCTGTTAGACACCAAGAAACCCAGTAACTTGCCTGCTGGAACACCAAAAACACACTTGGCCGGATTAAGCATCATCCTGTAAGCTCGCAAGTTGTCAAAGGTCTCCTTCAAATCATCCACCAGTGTCTCCTTCTGCCTTGATTTTACTACAATATCATCCACATATGCGTGCACATTGCGGCCGATCTGCTCATGCAGGCAATTCTGTACACACCGTTGATAGGTGGCTTGGGCACTCTTGAGCCCGAAGGGCATAGATACATAGCAGAAGGCTCCAAAGGGAGTGATGAATGCTGTTTTCTCCTGGTCCTTAACCGCCATCTTGATCTGATGATATCCAGAGTATGCATCCAAAAAACTCAAACGCTCACAACCCGCCGTGGCATCAATGATCTGATCAATACGGTGGAGGGCAAAAGGGTCTGCCGGACAGGCTTTGTTAAGATCTGTGTAATCCACACACATACGCCAAGTGCCGTTTTTCTTAAGAACCAGCACCGGATTAGCAAGCCACTCTGGATGGAACACCTCAATAATGAAACCAGCTGCTAAAAGCCTGGCCACTTCCTCTCCAATGGCTTTGCGTCTTTCTTCATTAAACCGGCGGAGGAACTGTTTCACCGGTTTATACTTAGGATCCACATTAAGAGTGTGCTCAGCGAGTTCCCTCGGTACACCTGGCATGTCAGACGGCTTCCATGCAAAAATGTCCCGATTCTCACGGATGAACTCGATGAGCGCGCTTTCCTATTTGTGATCCAGGTTGGCACTGATAGTGAACTGCTTGGATGAATCGCCAGGCACGAAGTCAACAAGCTTGGTCTCAGCTGCCGATTTGAACTTCAGATCTGAATCCTGCTCTGTAGTTGGCTTCTTTAAAGGGGTCATATCCGCCGGATCGACATTGTCCTTATAATACTTCAACTCTTCCGTGGCACAGACCGACTCTGCGTAAGCCGCATCACCCTCTTCACATTCCAAAGCGATCCTACGGTTCCCGTGAACCGTTATCGTCCCCTTGTAACCCGGCATCTTGAGCTGTAAGTAGATATAACAAGGCCGCGCCATGAACTTGGCATAAGCCGATCGCCCAAACAAGGCGTGATACGGGCTTTGGATCTTCACCACTTCGAAGCTCAATTTTTCCGACCGAGAGTCGTGCTCGTCTCCAAAAACCACCTCTAGAGCTATTTTACCAACAAGATATGCAGATTTGCCTGGCACAACACCATGGAATACCGTATTCGACGGTCTGAGATCCTTGTCTGTTAGTCCCATGCGCCTGAATGTCTCATAATATAGTATGTTAATACTGCTTCCTCCATCCATGAGTACCTTGGTGAATTTATAACCCCCACCTAAGGGTCCACCACTAATGCTAACTGGCCCGGATTATGAACCTAGGGCGGGTGATCTTCTCTGCTCCACACGATGGGCTGCTCTAACCAGCGTAAGTAACGCGGTAAGGCCGGTTCAACAGAATTCACCGCTCGCTTGTGGAGTTTTTGGTCGCGCTTATCCAAGCTCGTTGTGAAGACATGGTATTGCCCATTGCTCAATTGCTTCGGCTGGCTCTGATAGCCTGACTGCTGCTGCTGTTGCTGGCTGTTCTGATTATTCTGGTGGTTGTGACCGCCCTGATTACGACCTGAACCGGAAACCCCATCGTGATCCGGCCCGCTGAAACCGGATCCTGAACCGCCACCTGATCCGTGATCATACCGGAAAACATTAGAGTTCTTGAACTCCTGCATGATATAGCAATCTTTCCAAAGATGGTTAGCCGGTGCCTCCTTCGTCCCGTGCTTTGGGCAAGGCTGATTCAACAAATAGTTCAAACGGCTTGCATTAGGATTGGGAGCCCCGTTACGATTTGCCGGTTTACCTCTGCGCCGCTGCCCCCTGTCCTGTGCGTTAGTGTTGGCCACAAAGTCCATGCTGCTGTCCGCTTTGCACTTGCCTCCGTTTCCATGACCCGCTAGTTTGTTCTGTTGCTGTTTGGAATTGCTATTCTTCTTTCCCTTCCCTGCTTCATCATCATTAAGCTCGGGATCCCTAGTACTGTCCGAATCGGCATACTTCACTAAAGCAGCCATGAGGGTTCCCATGTCATTACAGAACCGCTTCATGCGTCCCAATTTCAATTTTAGAGGCTCAAACTGGCAGTTGCCTTCCAGAGTTAAGACCGCAGAGTCAGCATTAATCCTGTCAGACGAGTGCAAAATTTCCGAAACGCGGCGCACCCAATGGGTCGTTGATTCTCCTTCTTCCTGGACACAAGCCGCCAGGTCTACTATGGACTTGGGCTGCTTACATGTATCCTTGAAATTCTGTATAAACCAGGCCCGCAACTGGGCCCATGAGCTGATAGAATTGGGCGGTAGGCTCTTTAACCAAGTACGAGCCGTGCCCTCAAGCATCATGGTGAAATATTTTGCACATGCGGCCTCATCCACGTCCAGCATTTCCATGGCCATCTCATAACTCTCTATCCATGCTTCAGGGGGTAAATCAGCGGTATAATTCGGCACCTTGCGTGGACCCTTGAAATCTTTGGGCAGGCGCACATTACGTAAAGCAGGGACTAAGCAAGGCACTCCCAGAGCGGATGTGATTCCTGGGCCGGCAAAGGTGGCAGAACGAACCGGTGTGAGTTGGCCCGCATTATCCTGTGCTGCTAACTCGGCCTCCCTTTGCGCCCGGGCCCGGTTCACCGCATCCCGAGTATCGACAACATCACCTGCCGGGTCATCACCACGGGCCGCTTCACGGCCTTGCGCATTGCTTGATATGGCCGGTTCATCTATGCGCCTGCTATAGCTCCGGCTCGGACGGGGCGTAGAATGAATCCGATCACGGCTGTATGAGTATGCCTCCTGCTGAATCAGCGCGGTCCGGAGAAGCTCCTTAACCCGGCGCGTCTCTATTGCTTGCGGAGAATCCCCTTCGACTGGGATGGCCTCTAACCGTGTTGCGGCCGCAACAAGGTTGTCCATAGGATTCGAATAATGACCCGGGGGCGTCTGGACCGGCGGAGGAACCACAATATTTTGGTGAGGGGGTTCCATCAGGCGAGGTTGGACCGTCGCTCCTGGCCCTGGCGCCTCAATCCGGTTTGTCTCCTGGTACCGCGGTGGATTACTGGGTCCAGCTCCTGGAGTGTGAAAGAGATTTCGGGGGTCAAACCCTAACGGCAGGCGTGATCTGTGCTTCCGCTTCAAAACCTCCTATGATGCATTCTGGTCAAGCATGAGTTTATAGGCCTGTGCATCCAAAGCGGCCTGCTCTGCAGCCATCCGGTCTTTTTCCTCTGCCAGATCCGCTTTGGCTTGCACGATCTGCTCTCTCACCTTCGCAATTTCTGCATTATGAGCCTCTTGATCCGCCGGATTATCCTCTGCCATAAGCGCGGCTAGTGCGTCAAACAGATCAGATAGAACTTGAACCGGCGGGTGCACAAGGCCTCCTGCCCCTGCTGCTGCTGCCGCTGCGGATCCAGAGAGCATTGCTACGGCAGTCGAAGAATAATTCGCCGCCTGGGTGCCAGCCATGAATATTCCAACCCGGTTGATCTGGCCTGGGGGGTCCGGAATACTGTCGCCATCGAAACAACCCCTCACCTGATCGTCTTGCATCCGGTATAGCGACTCGGTCTCTCCGGTCGAAGACTCGTCGCCGGAATAGACGACGGTCTCGCTACCGTGCTCTGATTCGTCCTCACGCTCTCCTCCGTAGATGACTCCAACGAAGGCACGCTTCATGGCCGCTTTAACCTGGGTAGATCTCGCACGCTGAGCCGTCTCGACGGGGTCGGTGTAGATGTCCGGCTCAGGCCCAGGCTCACCGATCTTGCCGATGAAGACATGTACGCTGCCAAAGGGGACCCGGTACCCATACTCGATCGAATCGGCCTCGGGACCCCATCCTGCATCATCGATGTAGATCCTGCCCCGACGACTCTTGGTCATCCGGCCCACTACATAGCCTTCGAGTCCCTTGAGCTTGCCCTCCAAGATCGTCAAACCATCGTGTGATAGCCCCACGGTGGGCGCCAACTGTCGTGGATTTGTCACGGCAGGTGTCCTAGCAAAAGGACTTAGTCGTGGAGCCATCGCTACGAGTTTACTTGAAGGGGTTAAAGCGGACACAAAGACACGAGGGTTTTATACTAGTTCGGCCCCTTCGATGAAGGTAATAGCCTACGTCTAGTTGTGGTGGAATTGATATGATCTCGATGGCTAGGGAGCAAATAAGCTTCGCCTAGGCTCGAGTTGTAGTTGTCTCTCCTGAACCGCCACCGGGTCGCCCCCTTATATACACGGGTGGCGCCCGTCGGTTCATAGAGCCCTAACCGGATCATACTCGTACTCCGGTTGCTATCTTTCTATTCCTTACTTACAATACAAGCCATACATGCGGCCTGTTTACGGTTATATGTTCTAACCGTCTACAGGCCTTGGGCCTTCATCTGTTTACACCACTAATGAAGTTAACCCGGCCCAAGTAAGCCGGTTTATACCTAGTGGTAATATCCCCAACACTGTATTTACAAGAAAGTGAGTGGGAGCTCTGTAGCATTTCTGATATTATATGTGGATGACATATTACTAATTGGAAATGATATAGAATTTCTGGATAGCATAAGGGGATACTTGAATAAGAGTTTTTCAATGAAAGACCTCGGTGAAGCTGCTTACATATTAGGCATTAAGATCTATAGAGATAGATCAAGACGCTTAATTGGACTTTCACAAAGCACATACCTTGACAAAGTTTTGAAGAAGTTCAAAATGGGTCAAGCAAAGAAAGGGTTCTTGCCTGTGTTACAAGGTGTGAAGTTGAGTAAGACTCAATGCCCGACCACTGCAGAAGATAGAGAGAAAATGAAAGATGGTCCCTATGCTTCAGCCATAGGCTCTATCATGTATGCAATGCTGTGTACCAGACCTGATGTGTGCCTTGCTATAAGTCTAGCAGGGCGGTACCAAAGTAATCCAGGAGTGGATCACTGGACAGCGGTCAAGAACATCCTGAAATACCTGAAAAGGACTAAGGATATGTTTCTCGTTTATGGAGGTGACAAAGAGCTCATCGTAAATGGTTACATTGATGCAAGCTTTGACACTGATCCGGACGATTCTAAATCACAAACTGGATACGTGTTTACACTAAAGGTGGAGCTGTCAGTTGGTGCAGTTCGACACAAAGCGTCGTGGCGGGATCTACGTGTGAAGCGGAATACATAGCTGCTTCGGAAGCAGCAAATGAAGGAGTCTGGGTGAAGGAGTTCATATCCGATCTAGGTGTCATACCTAGTGCATCGGGTCCAATGAAAATCTTTTGTGACAATACTGGTGCAATTGCCTTGGCAAAGGAATCCAGATTTCACAAGAGAACCAAGCACATTAAGAGATGCTTCAATTCCATCCGGGATCTATTCCAGGTGGGAGACATAGAGATTTGCATGATACATACGGATCTGAATGTAGCAGACCCATTGACTAAGCCTCTTCCACGAGCAAAACATGATCAGCACCAAGGCTCCATGGGTGTTAGAATCATTAATGTGTAATCTAGATTATTGACTCTAGTGCAAGTGGGAGACTGAAGGAAATATGCCCTAGAGGCAATAATAAAGTTATTATTTATTTCCTTATATCATGATAAATGTTTATTATTCATGCTAGAATTGTATTAACCGGAAACATAATACATGTGTGAATACATAGACAAACAGAGTGTCACTAGTATGCCTCTACTTGACTAGCTCGTTAATCAAAGATGGTTATGTTTCCTAACCATGGACAAAGAGTTGTTATTTGATTAACGGGATCACATCATCAGGTGAATGATCTGATTGACATGACCCATTCCATTATCTTAGCACCCGATCGTTTAGTATGTTGCTATTGCTTTCTTCATGACTTATACATGTTCCTATGACTATGAGATTATGCAACTCCCGTTTGCCAGAGGAACACTTTGTGTGCTACCAAACGTCACAACGTAACTGGGTGATTATAAAGGTGCTCTACAGGTGTCTCCAAAGGTACATGTTGGGTTGGCATATTTCGAGATTAGGATTCGTCACTCCAATTGTTGGAGAGGTATCTCTGGGCCCTCTCGGTAATGCACATCACATAAGCCTTGCAAGCATTGCAACTAATGAGTTAGTTGTGAGATGATGTATTACGGAACGAGTAAAGAGACTTGCCGGTAACGAGATTGAACTAGGTATTGAGATACCGACGATCGAATCTCGGGCAAGTAACATACCGATGACAAAGGGAACAATGTATGTTGTTATGCGGTCTGACCGATAAAGATCTTCGTAGAATATGTAGGAACCAATATGAGCATCCAGGTTCCGCTATTGGTTATTGACCGGAGACGTGTCTCGGTCATGTCTACATTGTTCTCGAACCGTAGGGTCTGCACGCTTAATGTTACGATGACAGTTTCATTATGAGTTTTTGTATTTTGATGTACCGAAGGTTGTTCGGAGTCCCGGATGTGATCATGGACATGACGAGCAGTCTCGAAATGGTCGAGACATATAGATCGATATATTGGAAGCCTATATTTGGATATCGGAATCGTTCCGAGTGAAATCGGGATTTTAACGGAGTACTGGTGGGTTACCGGAACCCCCCGGGGGTTATTGGGCCTACATGGGCCCTAAGGGAGAAGAGGAAAGGAGGCAAGAGGTGGCCGTGCGCCCCTCCCCTCCCTAGTCCGAATAGGACAAGGAGAAGGGGGCGGCGCCCCCCTTTCCTTTCCCTCTTCCTCCTCTTTCCCACTTCTCCTTCTCCAACTAGGAAAGAAGGGAGTCCTACTCCTGGTGGGAGTAGGACTCCCCCTTGGCGCGCCCTCCATGGCCGGACGCCCCCTCCCCTTGGCTCCTTTATATACGGGGGCAAGGGGCACCCTAGAACACACAAGTTGATCTTCGTGATCGTTCCTTAGCCGTGTGCGGTGCCCCCCTCCACCATATTCCACCTTGGTCATATTGTAGCGGTGCTTAGGCGAAGCCCTGCGACGGTTGAACATGAAGATCGTCACCACGTTGTCGTGCTGACGGAACTCATCCCCGAAGCTTTGCTGGATCGGAGCCCAGGGAGCGTCATCGAGCTGAACGTGTGCCAAGAACTCGGAGGTGCCGGAGTAACAGTGCTTGGATCGGTTAGACCGGGAAGACATACGACTACTTCCTCTACGTTGCGTCAACGCTTCCGCTTCGGTCTACGAGGGTACGTAGACAACACTCTCCCCTCATTGCTATGCATCACCAGGATCTTGCGTGTGCGTAGGAATTTTTTTGAAATTACTACGTTTCCCAACAGTGGCATCCGAGCCTAGGTTTTATGGTTTGATGTTATATGCACGAGTAGGGCACAAGTGAGTTGTGGGCGATATAAGTCATACTGCTTACCAGCATGTCATACTTTGGTTCGGCGGTATTGTTGGATGAAGCGGCCCGGACCGACATTATGCGTACGCTTATGCGAGACTGGTTCTACCGCCGTGATTTGCACACAGGTGGCTGGCGGGTGTCAGTTTCTCCAACTTTAGTTGAACCGAGTGTGGCTACGCCCGGTCCTTGCGAAGGTTAAAACAGCACCAACTTGACAAACTATCGTTGTGGTTTTGATGCGTAGGTAAGATTGGTTCTTGCTTAAGCTCGTAGCAGCCACGTAAAACTTGCAACAAACAAAGTAGAGGACGTCTAACTTGTTTTTGCAGGGCATGTTGTGATGTGATATGGTCAAGGCATGATGCTAAATTTTATTGTATGAGATGATCATGTTTTGTAACCAAGTTATCGGCAACTGGCAGGAGCCATATGGTTGTCGCTTTATTGTATGCAATGCAATCGTCCTGTAATGCTTTACTTTATCACTAAGCGTAGCGATAGTCGTAGAAGCATAAGATTGGCGAGACGACAACGATGCTACGATGGAGATCAAGGTGTCGCGCCAGTGACGATGGTGATCATGACGGTGCTTCGGAGATGGAGATCACAAGCACAAGATGATGATGGCCATATCATATCACTTATATTGATTGCATGTGATGTTTATCTTTTATGCATCTTATCTTGCTTTGATTGACGGTAGTATTATAAGATGATCTCTCACAAAATTTCAAGATAAAAAGTGTTCTCCCTGAGTATGCACCGTTGCCAAAGTTCGTCGTGCCCAGACACCACGTGATGATCGGGTGTGATAAGCTCTATGTCCATCTACAACGGGTGCAAGCCAGTTTTGCACACGCAGAATACTCAGGTTAAACTTGACGAGCCTAGCATATGCAGATATGGCCTCGGAACACTGAGACCGAAAGGTCGAGCGTGAATCATATAGTAGATATGATCAACATAGCGATGTTTACCATTGAAAACTACTCCATTTCACGTGATGATCGGTTATGGTTTAGTTGATTTGGATCACGTGATCACTTAGATGATTAGAGGGATGTCTATCTAAGTGGGAGTTCTTAAGTAATATGATTAATTGAACTTAAATTTATCATGAACTTAGTCCCTGATAGTATCTTGCTCGTTTATGTTGATTGTAGATAGATGTCCCGTGTTGTTGTTCCGTTGAATTTTAATGCGTTCCTTGAGAAAGCAAAGTTGAAAGATGATGGCAGCAATTACATGGACTGGGTCCGTAACTTGAGGATTATCCTCATTGCTGCACAGAAGAGTTACGTCCTGGAAGCACCGCTGGGTGCCAGGCCTGCTGCTGATGCAACTGACGACGTTAAGAACGTCTGGCAGAGCAAAGCTAATGACTACTCGATAGTTCGATGTGCCATGCTTTACGACTTAGAACCGGGATTTCAACGACGTTTTGAACGTCATGGGGCATATGAGATGTTCCAGGAGTTGAAGTTAATATTCCAGCAGAATGCCCGGATTAAGAGATATGAAGTCTCCAATAAATTCTATAGCTGCAAGATGGAGGAGAATAGTTCTTTCAGTGAGCATATACTCAAGATGTCTGGGTATTGTAATCACTTGATTCAACTGGGAGTTAATCTTCCGGATGATAGCGTCATTGACAGAATTCTCCAATCACTTCCACCAAGCTACAAGAGCTTCGTGATGAACTATAATATGCAAGGGATGGATAAGACAATTCCTAACCTCTTCGCAATGCTAAAGGCTGCGGAGGTAGAAATCAAGAAGGAGCATCAAGTGTTGATGGTCAACAAGACCACTAGTTTCAAGAAAATGGGCAAAGGGAAGAAGAAGGGGAACTTCAAGAAGAACAGCAAGCAAGTTGCTGCTCAGGAGAAGAAACCCAAGTCTGGACCTAAGCCTGAAACTGAGTGCTTCTACTGCAAGCAGACTGGTCACTGGAAGCGGAACTGCCCCAAGTATTTGGTGGATAAGAAGGATGGCAAGGTGAACAAAGGTATATGTGATATACATGTTATTGATGTGTACCTTACTAGAGCTCGCAGTAACACCTGGGTATTTGATACTGGTTCTGTTGCTAATATTTGCAACTCGAAACAAGGACTATGGATTAAGCGAACACTGGCAAAGGACGAGGTGACGATGCGCGTGGGAAATGGTTCCAAAGTCGATGTGATCGCGGTCGGCACGCTACCTCTACATCTACCTTCGGGATTAGTATTAGACCTAAATAATTGTTATTTGGTGCCAGCGTTGAGCATGAACATTATATCTAGATCTTGTTTGATGCGAGACGGTTATTCATTTAAATCAGAGAATAATGGTTGTTCTATTTATATGAGTAATATCTTTTATGGTCATGCACCCTTGAAGAGTGGTCTATTTTTGATGAATCTCGATAGTAGTGATACACATATTCATAATGTTGAAGCCAAAAGATGCAGAGTTGATAATGATAGTGCAACTTATTTGTGGCACTGCCGTTTAGGTCATATCGGTGTAAAGCGCATGAAGGAACTCCATACTGATGGACTTTTGGAACCACTTGATTATGAATCACTTGGTACTTGCGAACCGTGCCTCATGGGCAAGATGACTAAAACGCCGTTCTCCGGTACTATGGAGAGAGCAATAGATTTGTTGGAAATCATACATACAGATGTATGTGGTCCGATGAATGTTGAGGCTCGTGGCGGATATCGTTATTTTCTCACCTTCACAGATGATTTAAGCAGATATGGGTATATCTACTTAATGAAGCATAAGTCTGAAACATTTGAAAAGTTCAAAGAATTTCAGAGTGAAGTTGAAAATCATCGTAACAAGAAAATAAAGTTTCTACAATCTGATCATGGAGGAGAATATTTGAATTACGAGTTTGGTCTACATTTGAAACAATGCGGAATAGTTTCGCAGCTCTCGCCACCCGGAACACCACAACGTAATGGTGTGTCCGAACGTCGTAATCGTACTTTACTTGATATGGTGCGATATATGATGTCTCTTACAGATTTACCGCTATCATTTTGGGGTTATGCTTTAGAGACGGACGCATTCACGTTCAATAAGGCACCATCAAAATCCGTTGAGACGACGCCTTATGAACTATGGTTTGGCAAGAAACCAAGTTGTCGTTTCTTAAAGTTTGGGGCTGTGATGCTTATGTGAAAAAGCTTCAACCTGGTAAGCTCGAACCCAAATCAGAGAAATGTGTCTTCATAGGATACCCAAAGGAGACTGTTGGGTACACCTTCTATCACAGATCCGAAGGCAAGACATTCGTTGCTAAAAATGGATCCTTTCTAGAGAAGGAGTTTCTCTTGAAAGAAGTGAGTGGGAGGAAAGTAGAACTTGATGAGGTAACTGTACCTGCTCCCTTATTGGAAAGTAGTACATCACAGAAATCGATTTCTGTGACACCTAAACACATTAGTGAGGAAGTTAATGATGATGATCATAGAACTTCATATCAAGTTGCTACTGAACCTCGTAGATCAAACAGAGTAAAATCCGCACCAGAGTGGTACGGTAATCCTGTTCTGGAAGTCATGCTACTAGATCATGATGAACCTACGAACTATGAAGAAGCGATGGTGAGCCCAGATTCCGCGAAATGGCTTGCAGCCATGAAATCTGAGATGGGATCCATGTATGAGAACAAAATGTGGACTTTGGTTGACTTGCCCGATGATCGGCAAGCAATTGAGAATAAATGGATCTTCAAGAAGAAGACTGATGCTGACGGTAATGTTACTGTCTACAAAGCTCGACTTGTTGCAAAAGGTTTTCGACAAGTTCAAGGGATTGACTACGATGAGACCTTCTCACCGTAGCGATGCTTAAGTCTGTCCGAATCATGTTAGCAATTGCCGCATTTTATGATTATGAAATTTGGCAAATGGATGTCAAAACTGCATTCCTGAATGGATTTCTGGAAGAAGAGTTGTATATGATGCAACCAGAAGGTTTTGTCGATCCAAAGGGAGCTAACAAAGTGTGCAAGCTCCAGCGATCCATTTATGGACTGGTGCAAGCCTCTCGGAGTTGGAATAAACGCTTTGATAGTGTGATCAAAGTATTTGGTTTTATACAGACTTTTGGAGAAGCCTGTATTTACAAGAAAGTGAGTGGGAGCTCTGTAGCATTTCTGATATTATATGTGGATGACATATTACTAATTGGAAATGATATAGAATTTCTGGATAGCATAAAGGGATACATGAATAAGAGTTTTTCAATGAAAGACCTCGGTGAAGCTGCTTACATATTAGGCATTAAGATCTATAGAGATAGATCAAGACGCTTAATTGGACTTTCACAAAGCACATACCTTGACAAAGTTTTGAAGAAGTTCAAAATGGGTCAAGCAAAGAAAGGGTTCTTGCCTGTGTTATAAGGTGTGAAGTTGAGTAAGACTCAATGCCCGACCACTGCAGAAGATAGAGAGAAAATGAAAGATGGTCCCTATGCTTCAGCCATAGGCTCTATCATGTATGCAATGTTGTGTACCAGACCTGATGTGTGCCTTGCTATAAGTCTAGTAGGGCGGTACCAAAGTAATCCAGGAGTGGATCACTGGACAGCGGTCAAGAACATCCTGAAATACCTGAAAAGGACTAAGGATATGTTTCTCGTTTATGGAGGTGATAAAGAGCTCATCGTAAATGGTTACGTTGATGCAAGCTTTGACACTGATCCGGACGATTCTAAATCACAAACTGGATACGTGTTTACATTAAAGGTGGAGCTATCAGTTGGTGCAGTTCGAAACAAACGTCGTGGCGGGATCTACGTGTGAAGCGGAATACATAGCTGCTTCGGAAGCAGCAAATTAAGGAGTCTGGATGAAGGAGTTCATATCCGATCTAGGTGTCATACCTAGTGCATCGGGTCCAATGAAAATCTTTTGTGACAATACTGGTGCAATTGCCTTGGCAAAGGAATCCAGATTTCACAAGAGAACCAAGCACATCAAGAGATGCTTCAATTCCATCCGGGATCTAGTCCAGGTGGGAGACATAGAGATTTGCATGATACATACGGATCTGAATGTAGCAGACCCGTTGACTAAGCCTCTTCCACGAGCAAAACATGATCAGCACCAAGGCTCCATGGGTGTTAGAATCATTAATGTGTAATCTAGATTATTGACCCTAGTGCAAGTGGGAGACTGAAGGAAATAAGCCCTAGAGGCAATACTAAAGTTATTATTTATTTCCTTATATCATGATAAATGTTTATTATTCATGCTAGAATTGTATTAACCGGAAACATAATACATGTGTGAATACATAGACAAACAGAGTGTCACTAGTATGCCTCTACTTGACTAGCTCGTTAATCAAAGATGGTTATGTTTCCTAACCATGGACAAAGAGTTGTTATTTGATTAACGGGATCACATCATTAGGTGAATGATCTGATTGACATGACCCATTCCATTATATTAGCACCCGATCGTTTAGTATGTTGCTATTGCTTTCTTCATGACTTATACATGTTCCTATGACTATGAGATTATGCAACTCCCGTTTGTCGGAGGAACACTTTGTGTGCTACCAAACATCACAACATAACTGGGTGATTATAAAGGTGCTCTACAGGTGTCTCCAAAGGTACATGTTGGGTTGGCATATTTCGAGATTAGGATTTGTCACTCCGATTGTTGGAGAGGTATCTCTGGGCCCTCTCGGTAATGCACATCACATAAGCCTTGCAAGCATTGCAACTAATGAGTTAGTTGTGAGATGATGTATTACGGAACGAGTAAAGAGACTTGCCGGTAACGAGATTGAACTAGGTATTGAGATACCGACGATGGAATCTCGGGCAAGTAACATACCGATGACAAAGGGAACAATGTATGTTGTTATGCGGTCTGACCGATAAAGATCTTCGTAGAATATGTAGGAACCAATATGAGCATCCAGGTTCCGCTATTGGTTATTGACCGGAGACGTGTCTCGGTCATGTCTACATTGTTCTCGAACCGTAGGGTCCGCACGCTTAATGTTACGATGACAGTTTCATTATGAGTTTTTGTATTTTGATGTACCGAAGGTTGTTCGGAGTCCCGGATGTGATCATGGACATGACGAGGAGTCTCGAAATGGTCGAGACATATAGATCGATATATTGGAAGCCTATATTTGGATATCGGAATCGTTCCGAGTGAAATCGGGATTTTACCGGAGTACTGGTGGGTTACCGGAACCCCCCGGGGGTTATTGGGCCTACATGGGCCCTAAGGGAGAAGAGGAAAGGAGGCAAGATGTGGCCGCGCGCCCCTCCCCTCCCTAGTCCAAATAGGACAAGGAGAAGGGGGCGGCGCCCCCCTTTCCTTTCCCTCTTCCTCCTCTTTCCCACTTCTCCTTCTCCAACTAGGAAAGAAGGGAGTCCTACTCCCGGTGGGAGTAGGACTCCCCCTTGGCGCGCCCTCCTTGGCCGGCCGCCCCCTCCCCTTGGCTCCTTTATATACGGGGGCAAGGGGCACCCTAGAACACACAAGTTGATCTTCGTGATCGTTCCTTAGCCGTGTGTGGTGCCCCCCTCCACCATATTCCACCTCGGTCATATTGTAGAGGTGCTTAGGCGAAGCCCTGCGACGGTTGAACATGAAGATCGTCACCACGTCGTCGTGCTGACGGAACTCATCCCCGAAGCTTTGCTGGATCGGAGCCCGGGGAGCGTCATCGAGCTGAACGTGTGCCAAGAACTCGGAGGTGCCGGAGTAACGGTGCTTGGATCGGTTAGACCGGGAAGACGTACGACTACTTCCTCTACGTTGCGTCAACGCTTCCGCTTCAGTCTACGAGGGTACGTAGACAACACTCTCCCCTCGTTGCTATGCATCACCATGATCTTGCGTGTGCGTAGGAATTTTTTTGAAATTACTACATTTCCCAACAGTGGCATCCGAGCCTAGGTTTTATGGTTTGATGTTATATGCACGAGTAGTGCACAAGTGACTTGTGGGCGATATAAGTCATACTGCTTACCAGCATGTCATACTTTGGTTCGGCGGTATTGTTGGATGAAGCGGCCCGGACCGACATTACGCGTACGCTTATGCGAGACTAGTTCTACCGCCGTGATTTGCACACAGGTGGCTGGCGGGTGTCAGTTTCTCCAACTTTAGTTGAACCGAGTGTGGCTACGCCCGGTCCTTGCGAAGGTTAAAACAACACCAACTTGACAAACTATCGTTGTGGTTTTGATGCGTAGGTAAGATTGGTTCTTGCTTAAGCTCATAGCAGCCACGTAAAACTTGCAACAAACAAAGTAGAGGACGTGTAACTTGTTTTTGCAGGGCATGTTGTGATGTGATATGGTCAAGGCATGATGCTAAATTTTATTGTATGAGATGATCATGTTCTGTAACCAAGTTATCGGCAACTGGCAGGAGCCATATGGTTGTCGCTTTATTGTATGCAATGCAATCGTCCTGTAATGCTTTACTTTATCACTAAGCGGTAGCGATAGTCGTAGAAGCATAAGATTGGCGAGACGACAACGATGCTACGATGGAGATCAAGGTGTCGCGCCGGTGACGATGGTGATCATGACGGTGCTTCGGAGATGGAGATCACAAGCACAAGATGATGATGGCCATATCATATCACTTATATTGATTGCATGTGATGTTTATCTTTCATGCATCTTATCTTGCTTTGATTGACGGTAGCATTATAAGATGATCTCTCACAAAATTTCAAGATAAAAAGTGTTCTCCCTGAGTATGCACCGTTGCCAAAGTTTGTCGTGCCCAGAAACCACGTGATGATCGGGTGTGATAAGCTCTACGTCCATCTACAACGGGTGCAAGCCAGTTTTGCACATGCAGAATACTCAGGTTAAACTTGACGAGCCTAGCATATGCAGATATGGCCTCGGAACAATGAGACCGAAAGGTCGAGCGTGAATCATATAGTAGATATGATCAACATAGCGATGTTCACCATTGAAAACTACTCCATTTCACGTGATGATCGGTTATGGTTTAGTTGATTTGAATCACGTGATCACTTAGATGATTAGAGGGATGTCTATCTAAGTGGGAGTTCTTAAGTAATATGATTAATTGAACTTAAATTTATCGTGAACTTAGTCCCTGATAGTATCTTGCTTGTTTATGTTGATTGTAGATAGATGTCCCGTGTTGTTGTTCCGTTGAATTTTAATGTGTTCCTTGAGAAAGCAAAGTTGAAAGATGATGGCAGCAATTACACGGACTGGGTCCGTAACTTGAGGATTATCCTCATTGCTGCACAGAAGAGTTACGTCCTGGAAGCACCACTGGGTGCCAGGCCTGCTGCTGATGCAACTGACGACGTTAAGAACGTCTGGTAGAGCAAAGCTGATGACTACTCGATAGTTCGATGTGCCATGCTTTACGACTTAGAACCGGGACTTCAACGACGTTTTGAACGGTCATGGGGCATATGAGATGTTCCAGGAGTTGAAGTTAATATTCCAGCAGAATGCCCGGATTGAGAGATATGAAGTCTCCAATAAATTCTATAGCTGCAAGATGGAGGAGAATAGTTCTGTCAGTGAGCATATACTCAAGATGTCTGGGTATTGTAATCACTTGATTCAACTGGGAGTTAATCTTCCGGATGATAGCGTCATTGACAGAATTCTCCAATCACTTCCACCAAGCTACAAGAGCTTCGTGATGGACTATAATATGCAAGGGATGGATAAGACAATTCCTGAGCTCTTCGCAATGCTAAAGGCTGCGGAGGTAGAAATCAAGAATGAGCATCAAGTGTTGATGGTCAACAAGACCACTAGTTTCAAGAAAAAGGGCAAAGGGAAGAAGAAGGGGAACTTCAAGAAGAACAGCAAGCAAGTTGCTGCTCAGGAGAAGAAACCCAAGTCTGGACCTAAGCCTGAAACTGAGTGCTTCTACTGCAAGCAGACTGGTCACTGGAAGCGGAACTGTCCCAAGTATTTGGTGGATAAGAAGGATGGCAAGGTGAACAAAGGTATATGTGATATACATGTTATTGATGTGTACCTTACTAGAGCTCGCAGTAACACCTGGGTATTTGATACTGGTTCTGTTGCTAATATTTGCAACTCGAAACAAGGACTACGGATTAAGCGAACACTGGCAAAGGACGAGGTGACGATGCGCGTGGGAAATGGTTCCAAAGTCGATGTGATCGCGGTCGGCACACTACCTCTACATCTACCTTCGGGATTAGTATTAGACCTAAATAATTGTTATTTGGTGCCAGAGTTGAGCATGAACATTATATCTGGATCTTGTTTGATGCGAGACGGTTATTCATTTAAATCAGAGAATAATGGTTGTTCTATTTATATGAGTAATATCTTTTATGGTCATGCACCCTTGAAGAGTGGTCTATTTTTGATGAATCTCGATAGTAGTGATACACATATTCATAATGTTGAAGCCAAAAGATGCAGAGTTGATAATGATAGTGCAACTTATTTGTGGCACTGCCGTTTAGGTCATATCGGTGTAAAGCGCATGAAGAAACTCCATACTGATGGACTTTTGGAAATACTTGATTATGAATCACTTGGTACTTGCGAACCGTGCCTCATGGGCAAGATGACTAAAATGCCGTTCTCCGGTACTATGGAGAGAGCAACAGATTTGTTGGAAATCATACATACAGATGTATGTGGTCCGATGAATGTTGAGGCTCGTGGCGGATATCGTTATTTTCTCACCTTCACAGATGATTTAAGCAGATATGGGTATATCTACTTAATGAAGCATAAGTCTAAAACATTTGAAAAGTTCAAAGAATTTCAGAGTGATGTTGAAAATCATCGTAACAAGAAAATAAAGTTTCTACGATTTGATCGTGGAGGAGAATATTTGAATTACGAGTTTGGTCTACATTTGAAACAATGCGGAATAGTTTCGCAGCTCACGCCACCCGGAACACCACAACATAATGGTGTGTCCGAATGTCGTAATCGTACTTTACTTGATATGGTGCGATCTATGATGTCTCTTACAGATTTACCGCTATCATTTTGGGGCTATGCTTTAGAGACTGCTGCATTCACATTAAATAGGGCACCATCAAAATCCGTTGAGACGACGCCTTATGAACTATGGTTTGGCAAGAAACCAAAGTTGTCGTTTCTTAAAGTTTGGGGCTGTGATGCTTATGTGAAAAAGCTTCAACCTGGTAAGCTCAAACCCAAATCAGAGAAATGTTTCTTCATAGGATACCCAAAGGAGACTGTTGGGTACACCTTCTATCACAAATCCGAAGGCAAGACATTCGTTGCTAAAAATGGATCCTTTCTAGAGAAGGAGTTTCTCTCGAAAGAAGTGAGTGGGAGGAAAGTAGAACTTAATGAGGTAACTGTACCTGCTCCCTTATTGGAAAGTAGTACATCACAGAAATCGGTTTCTATGACACCTAAACCAATTAGTGAGGAAGTTAATGATGATGATCATA
Source organism: Triticum dicoccoides (assembly GCF_002162155.2). Lineage (NCBI taxonomy): Eukaryota > Viridiplantae > Streptophyta > Magnoliopsida > Poales > Poaceae > Triticum > Triticum dicoccoides. The sequence goes on along the minus strand of NC_041390.1, from coordinate 631,326,218 downwards.
GAACTTCAGATCAAGTTGCTACTGAACCTCGTAGATCAAACAGAGTAAGATCCGCACCAGAGTGGTACGGTAATCCTGTTCTGGAAGTCATGCTACTAGATCATGATGAACCTACGAACTATGAAGAAGCAATGGTGAGCCCAGATTCCGCGAAATGGCTTGAAGCCATGAAATCTGAGATGGGATCCATGTATGAGAACAAAGTGTGGACTTCGGTTGACTTGCCCGATGATCGGCAAGCAATTGAGAATAAATGGATCTTCAAGAAGAAGACTGACGCTAAAGGTAATGTTACTGTCTACAAAGCTCGACTTATTGCAAAAGGTTTTCAACAAGTTCAAGGGATTGACTACGATGAGACCTTCTCACCCGTAGCGATGCTTAAGTCTGTCCGAATCATGTTAGCAATTGCCGCATTTTATGATTATGAAATTTGGCAAATGGATGTCAAAACTGCATTCCTGAATGGATTTCTGGAAGAAGAGTTGTATATGATGCAACCAGAAGGTTTTGTCGATCCAAAGGGATCTAACAAAGTGTGCAAGCTCCAGCGATCCATTTATGGACTGGTGCAAGCCTCTCGGAGTTGGAATAAACGCTTTGATAGTGTGATCAAAGCATTTGGTTTTATACAGACTTTTGGAGAAGCCTGTATTTACAAGAAAGTGAGTGGGAGCTCTATAGCATTTCTGATATTATATGTGGATGACATATTATTAATTGGAAATGATATAGAATTTCTGGATAGCATAAAGGGATACTTGAATACGAGTTTTTCAATGAAAGACCTCAGTGAAGCTGCATACATATTAGGCATTAAGATCTATAGAGATAGATCAAGACGCTTAATTGGACTTTCACAAAGCACATACCTTGACAAAGTTTTGAAGAAGTTCAAAATGGATCAAGCAAAGAAAGGGTTCTTGCCTGTGTTACAAGGTGTGAAGTTGAGTAAGACTCAATGCCCGACCAATGCAGAAGATAGAGAGAAAATGAAAGATGTTCCCTATGCTTCAGCCATAGGCTCTATCATGTATGCAATGCTGTGTACCAGACCTGATGTGTGCCTTGCTATAAGTCTAGTAGGGCGGTACCAAAGTAATCCAGGAGTGGATCACTGGACAGTGGTCAAGAACATCCTGAAATACCTGAAAAGGACTAAGGATATGTTTCTCGTTTATGGAGGTGACAAAGAGCTCATCGTAAATGGTTACGTTGATGCAAGCTTTGACACTGATCCGGATGATTCTAAATCACAAACTGGATACGTGTTTACATTAAAGGTGGAGCTGTCAGTTGGTGCAGTTTGAAACAAAGCGTCGTGGCGGGATCTACGTGTGAAGCGGAATACATAGCTTCTTCGGAAGCAGCAAATGAAGGAGTCTGGATGAAGGAGTTCATATCCGATCTAGGTGTCATACCTAGTGCATCGGGAACAATGAAAATCTTTCGTGACAATACTGGCAATGGAATCCAGATTTCACAAGAGAACCAAGCACATCAAAAGACGCTTCAATTCCATCCGGGATCTAGTCCAGGTGGGAGACATAGAGATTTGCAAGATACATACGGATCTGAATGTAGCAGACGCGTTGACTAAGTCTCTTCCACGAGCAAAACATGATCAGCACCAAGGCTCCATGGGTGTTAGAATCATTAATGTGTAATCTAGATTATTGACTCTAGTGCAAGTGGGAGACTGAAAGAAATATGCCCTAGAGGCAATAATAAAGTTATTATTTATTTCCTTATATCATGATAAATGTTTATTATTCATGCTAGAATTGTATTAACCGGAAACATAATACATGTGTGAATACATAGACAAACAGAGTGTCACTAGTATGCCTCTACTTGACTAGCTCGTTAATCAAAGATGGTTATGTTTCCTAACCATGGACAAAGAGTTGTTATTTGATTAACGGGATCACATCATTAGGTGAATGATCTGATTGACATGACCCATTCCATTATCTTAGCACCCGATCGTTTAGTATGTTGCTATTGCTTTCTTCATGACTTATACATGTTCCTATGACTATGAGATTATGCAACTCCCGTTTGCCGGAGGAACACTTTGTGTGCTACCAAACGTCACAACATAACTGGGTGATTATAAAGGTGCTCTACAGGTGTCTCCAAAGGTACATGTTGGGTTGGCATATTTCGAGATTAGGATTTGTCACTCCGATTGTCGGAGAGGTATCTCTGGGCCCTCTCGGTAATGCACATCACATAAGCCTTGCAAGCATTGCAACTAATGAGTTAGTTGTGAGATGATGTATTACGGAACGAGTAAAGAGACTTGTCGGTAACGAGATTGAACTAGGTATTGAGATACCGACGATGGAATCTCGGGCAAGTAACATACCGATGACAAAGGGAACAACGTATGTTGTTATGCGGTCTGACCGATAAAGATCTTCGTAGAATATGTAGGAACCAATATGAGCATCCAGGTTCCGCTATTGGTTATTGACCGGAGACGTGTCTCGGTCATGTCTACATTGTTCTCGAACCGTAGGGCCCGCACGCTTAATGTTACGATGACAGTTTCATTATGAGTTTATGTATTTTGATGTACCAAAGGTTGTTCGGAGTCCCAGATGTGATCATGGACATGACGAGGAGTCTCGAAATGGTCGAGACATACAGATCGATATATTGGAAGCCTATATTTGGATATCGGAATCGTTCCGGGTGAAATCGGGATTTTACCGGAGTACCGGGAGG